>NW_028262302.1:15180000-15332500 GCF_047370975.1 Nipponia nippon
ATATTTTTCACAGACATTTTAAGAGACTAAAGTCTAAAAAGTTGCAATTTACGTTTTACTTTTTTTCTACTGGTTTGAGATATTCTATAGCAAAAGATTTAATCAATCTGTACTTTAAGTGCTTTCATTGGCTTTCTATATTTTAATAAGACATGCTAAGGATGTTGATTTAAAAAATTAAAGAAAAAATAATAAAATAATTTAAATATTTACTGATTTGTGTTTCTTTTCTTTCATAACCATGCAACTATCTAGTGTAGCTCGTATGTTAAAATCCTATCAATTGAGTCACTATAAAACAAAGCAATAGCAATAAGTTAGACTCAAGAAACCTTAAGTGAAAAGGTACAAATGTCAAGTCACAATATGTTTTTACTATATAAAAGTAATCCACTGTTAATACTTAAAAAGGTGACTTCTCAAATATTACTTGTATTTTGTATGTGTGTCTATGATAGTTTAAAGAAGATTAACAGTCCCTAGGAAAGCTCTGCTGTTCCTACTGAGGAAATACAAACTCTTTGGTGTTATAATTTGTCATTCTTCCTCTTTTGCACCACAGTCTGACAAGTCTAGCTGGAAAGTGTGATAGTGAAGGTGGTGTCAGTAGGAGAAAAGAGAAATGACAGTGACAACTAATTGATAAAAAGGAAACTGATGCTATGTCACGGGTTGATCCACCGTACTTTTATCTCAGGGCATTGGCAATAATAACTATATTAGCAAGACAAAACAGAAAGTCTTTTTGCTGGTATGATTTCCTCCCTTACTAGAATAAACATTATTTGTAAAGCAAAAACAACCTTCTTGTCCTCATGAGGAGGGCTTCCATTGAGGAGGAGACAGAGGGAGGCAAACTAAAGCAGCAGCACTCATCAACCCTTTACATTGGCATGTCGTCCAGTGTCCCAGTCACTGATCCTGCAGCTTCATGCCATACTTGGTTAAAACCCAAAGAAATTAATGGAAATTCACTCCAATATTAAGGGAATCTGCATTTAACACTAGTCATCAAAGGTTAGTGGATTAAACAGACAGGACTTTTATCTCCCACCTCCTTTTCCCCGTTTCCCTTCTCCTGCTCTCCTGTACACACACTGTGGATGTACAGCAACAGCTACATCATCTGGAGACTTTAAACCATCTCAAATACCCCACGGGAGCATGTCAGAAAGGGCTTCTTACAGAACTGGTGAAAAGGGACTTGTATTTTGTTAATGCTACAAGCTATACCTGGCTGTAGACTAGGGGGAAATACCAGTGACTTTTGGACAAGGAAAAATAGTTTTTGTGTTTTAAGGGATTAATAATGTATATAAGGATAATGGTTGAAAGATGAGCACTAGTATGTAGTGGTATGTACACATAAATGTTTTGCTGGATCACAGGAATTTAGCCAGCAATGTGCATAAGTCACATTGGTCCTCTGGTCAATCAGTCATTTTTCAGAGGGTTTACGATTTTCCCTATGAAGAGGACAGTGCGGGTGTATTTATCCAGAATCAGCAGGAGAAAGGGCCTGTTGAATCTGACTCGAGGCGGATGAGGAAAATCACCAGATCTCCAGGTAACCTCCTTCACTGTGGCCCCCGCCGCTTCAGTGCCGTTCTCATGAACATTTAGCACTGCTCTGTGGATCACCTGCAAGGACACAAAGCAAAACAACTTCCAGCTGATAACCCATCAAGAAGAGAACAGACTGCCACCCTCCGTGCTCTTGCCAAAGAGAGCCCTTCCTGGGGCAAGACCGAGCAGCACCAGCCTCTGGGAAGGTCATCACCAGCCGCTCCCCTTCCCACCACAGCGCAATCAGCCATCAGGCCACTCCTGCTAGCCTCCTTCACTGCATGTGCAGAGAGCAACCCTCGAACAGCAGGGCACTCAAGATGACTGATGGCAAGAAACTCTGGAAGCAAAGAAACCTGGTAATTTAGCCTAGATTTAGTTTTGCCTTTGGCAACTTCATGTATTATTGTGAATTTACCCTATCATCTAGCTGGAAAAAATAACTTTTTGAAAGCATTAGAAGGGCAGGAATAACCTTTTGCCCTCTGTAGGTGGAATTAGAGGAAATTTTACCAAAGCCAATGTGCTACCTTTAGATAATTTTGTCTGACAGCCAAAAGAACATTTAATTATATGTATGTCTTACTCCCCGTTCTTGAACCATGTATGTTTAACCCCTTGTAAGCATGTTTGGCTTCAGGTTTAGGAAAGATAGGGTTTGCTTTGCCTTCAGACTGGCAGCTGTTGATGACTGAGTGATGCTTCAGAGAGACTGGGATAAGGTTTTCATGGGATGTTAATGTCAGGCTCCTGGGAACAGACAAATCCTGTGGTTGCTGTGTTTCACATGCTGACTTACTTTTGAAACCATCAGTCCAGGCTCCTCAGTAATCCCTGACAGATCAGCTTGTTCAGTGAACAGATCAATCATACCCACTTGTTTGACTATCCTTTTCACATCATAGGTACCAGAAATAGAAAATTTTGGAATGTGCAGATGTATTTTTCTGTAACAAATAACACAAATAAGGACAAATTGTCATCCAGGTAACACTTCTCAGTGGCTTTGGTATAGTGATACTTTGTATTTATTTTTCTAAATGTTAAAAGTCTGCTCTCAGAGTTCAGATAGCACTTCTGACCAGGTTAGCTATCTAACGTGGAGGGTTGGAGCAGAATGAGCCCATGTTATCCTCTGCTTCCACAGTGGGGTTCAAGGAGTGGGGTGGAAGACACAACTAGAGCAACTCTGCGGCAAATAGAGCTACTACTGCCAGGTAACATGTTTTTTTCAAAAGATCATAGCTAGCTGTCCTAAGGCTGTTTGAATATACAACAGGGCCTGGGCCACCCCAGAAATAGCTGTATTAATGGTGAATGAATAAAATTTCTGCTTTTACATGCAATGCCCTCAACACCCTAACACCCAATACCTCAAAAATAGCTACTCCATTGTAGTTTCACAATGCCCATATGAAACAAGGGTCTGTTAACTTCATCATGGTGCTAAGCAACTTGTGGTTGAGCCAGGAACTTAACCCAAGATGGATCTCAAGTTCAATGCCCTATTTTTTCACTACCCACAGGTCTTTTTCATTTTCCAACTAAGAAAAGGGAAGTCCTGCACAGAGAGGGACTATTAAGTGAATAGAGTTCAGAAAAATAACGTGGCCTTTAATGTTTTGTGTTGGTGAGATAAACACTACTAATCTATAACATGGTCACCTCTCACCTCAGCAAAAACACTTACCTGTCTTGGAGGAACTTTTCCCATTTAGACACAGTCCTTTTTAACAGAGCATCTTCCACCTGCTTCATCTTCCCTTCATCAGGCAAAATAAATAATGCTGCAGCATTTCCATTGTAAGGTATCTGAACCAACCAGCAGGACAGCTCTTCATCAAAGTAATTTCTGTAGTAACCCTTTCGGTACATCATGTCAACTTTTACAGACGTTTTCTGATCCACAAAAAAATCCTCCTGTTTTGTATATGAAGTACTGAAGGGTTTCTCCCAATGGCCTTATGACAAAAAGAAAAATAATTCAGTGGAATACAAAGAGGAATGGTCATGGTGAATAAACCAGGTTCTAGTCCCACATTCCTCTGATTACAACAAATATCTTTTCAAGTTACTGCACCCTCAGGTGTTACAGCATTGTAGCTCTTTTTTTTAAGTGCTTGAAGACAATTAAATACAGATAATACTGAAAATGCCATCTTTTTCTAGAGCATGAGTCTATCATCACATTAAAGAATTTACCAAACTCAACAAAGATATTTATTAAAAAAGTCCAGCCTTTCAGTCAACCAGGTGAGGACACAAACATTTATACTGACAACAAATATACATAGTTTTATAGGAATATTTTCCAGATACTGAATAGCGTTTCCTCCATTTTAAAATATTTAAACTACAGTTTCTTTCTCTTAGGTTTTCATTCCCTGTAATAAGCAGTAAGCATCTAAGTTACAGCCTTCACACCCTTTGATATTTCTTACCTTTAAAGAAGACATAGTTAACAAGAACCATTGCAGTGAGAGGATCAAGGTTTTCCACTAGTTTAACAATTTTCCCATTTGTCTTTTCCTCAATATAACTGTTGATCTGATTCTCAGCACCAGAGGAGTTGTTAAAGTCACTAGAAAAGACTTCAGATTCATAAAAGCTTTTGACATCATCCAAGAACTTCTGTAGTGGTTTTAGTGTCTCTTCTATGAAAAGGGCATTGCCCAGGCTCAGCTGGAGCTCACTGTCTGAACGATTCAGCATGTGGAGGAGTTGGCAAAAACCTTCATGTATTTCCTGCTCCTGAGTCTTTCCCAGGTTAAAGGCAAGCCCTTCCAGAATCTGCGTCAGCGTTGCTGACTTGGCACCGAGTGCCAGCATTGCAAAGGAAGCAGAGATGCTTATGGGTGAAAAGAAAATATTTTGATCGGTTTCTTCGGATGCGACCAGCTTGTAAAATGAAAATGCAAAGTCAGCATTGCTGGGAACTAGTTTGACAAAGGCTTTGTTCTTAACTGGATAAACTTCCCTGTGAGAACTGCGTCCTGGGTAATATGTCCCTTTAGGATCATCCTGCTTATTGCGGTAATGAGGACGCTGATGACACTGGGTAACAGTATACAAACCAGCCACCAATAAACACAAGGAGAAGGTGGGCTTCATTTTCTTTTTAACTGTTTCTGGAAAAGAGATAGACGTACAAAACATGGCATGGAAATTAATGTCTTCATGCTGCATGCTCCAGCTGAGTAAAATGAGGCTCTTAGAACACACCTGTTCTCCAAAATCCCACACTTGGATATTTTACATTCCTGATGCATGCCAGTGATCCCCTGAAAAAATATGCCTCCTGATACACTATTTGTATAATCAAGTACTCTCTCAAAAGAGGTAACTTTGATCATATTAACTTTTAAAAAAGAGGGTAGGACTGAATTTTTTTAAATTTGCAAATAACTGGAAACTTATGACCTTTCCCCCAGAGTAACTGGTAGAAGTTGTTTTTGTACCCAGTACTGCAGGATGGCCACTGCAGCCCTCTTAGTCTTCCTCAATTCATCAAATAATTAGAGAATTAAATCCATGTTAAACAAAAATGTGATATAATCACAGATCATACTGTCTAGGACCAAAATCATAAAATACAGTTTCTTCAAAAACAAAATATTGGATCATTATGGCAGCAAAGTCTATAGGTATCTCTTTTGTTTCCAAAACAAATTTTTATTTAATTGTGTGAAGTATCTTCTTCACTAGCAGCTAGTTCTTGCTGGCTTTTGGCATATTTTGATTTTTTGCATAACAGGTACATCCCTTTGTTTACATGTAAAAAAATGCCCTTCCCAGGCAACAACATAATCCCCCCAAATGAAAAGTCCAAACAATTCAAGGGAAAACTAAAAGGGTACTTACAGTGCTACAAAAAGGATCTTGCTGTGTATATCTGGTCTTATCTGCTCCTTCTTCTCTTCAGTACCATTGAACAGGATTAAGCAGACTGCCCCCGTTAATCATTAATTAGTTCAGATAAAAATTGCCAGCGAGGATGCACAGAAAGCTGTAACGATGCTAGATGTTCTGGACAGTTTGTCCAACCCACACACAAGCTAACAGTGCTGGGTGGTGGGGCTGTGGACGAGAGGGAGTGGAGCAGGGACTGTATCTCCTGCTGCTTCCATGCTTGTGGATTGACATGAGAAGCCTGCTGCTGTGGGTGCCTGGCAGGAGAGCCATACCCTTCATGGCTGGAGCTGAACACTGTGACTTCATGTGAAGGCCACCCCTTGCCTGGGTCTGGCTGCAGGGGAGGAAGCCGCCATCACAGCTCACCAGGGAGTGCAGCCTCCCTGCCAGGCCATCCCTCTTAGCTTGGTCCTCGGGGGGCGATAAATGGGACGGGGACACTGCCAGAGTTGTAACCTCTCTGTCAGGATTTCAAAACAGGCTAAGCCATGTTCAGATTTAGAAAGCCCTTCTGCCTTACTGTATAACTCAGTCACAATCTTTGACATCACGTTTAATGGTTTTGGGTCTTTTCCTAAGGGGAGCAGACTGCAGGTGATTGGTGAGCAGTCTCTAGATTTCTTTAGAGAACAACATATGACATTACCACCCTAGTGAGACATTTCCAGTCAATACAGCTGTTCATTCATTGCTGTTGGCCGTTGCCTGTGACTGGGTTGGGGAGTTGGTGAAGAGTTTTCTCCTGGCTTTTTAGAAAATACACGACAAAAACACCACCACTAAGAAACACCAATTAGAATCATAGAATCATAGAATGCTTTGGGATGGAAGGGACCTTTAAAGGTCATCTAGTCCATCCCCCCTGCAATTGGCAGGGACATCTACAACTAGATCGGGTTGCTCAGAGCCCCATCCAGCCTGTCCTTCAATGTTTCCAAGAATGGGACACCTACCACATCTCTGGGCAACCTGTGCCAGTGGTTCATTACCCTCATGGCAGAAAATTTCTTCCTTATATCTAGTCTGAATCTACCCTCTTTTAGTTTAAAACCATTACTCCTTGTCCTATTGCTATTGCCCTTGCTAAAAAGTCTGTCCCCATCTTTCTTATAAGCCCCCTTTAAGTATTGAAAGGATGCAATAAAGTGTCCCCAGAGCCTTCCCTTCTCCAGGCTGAACAACACCAGCTCTTTCAGCCTTTCCTCATAGCAGAGGTGTTCCACCCCTCTGATCATTTTTGTGGCCCTCCTCTGGACCCTCTCCAACAGGCCTACGTCCTTCTTGTACCGAGGACCCCAGAGCTGGAGGCAGTACTCTAGGTGGGGTCTCACCAGAGCAGAGTAGAGGGGCAGAATCACCTCCCTCAACCTGCTGGCCACGCTTCTTTTGATGCAGCCCAGGATACAGTTGGCCGCCTGGGCTGCGAATGCACATTGCTGGCTCATGTCCAGCTTTTCATCTATCAGTACCCCCAGGTCCTTCTTGGCAGGTCCACTCTCAATCCCTTCATCCCCCAGCCTGTACTGATACCGGGGATTGCCCCAACCCAGGTGCATGACCTTGCACTTGTCCTTGTTGAACCTCATGAGGTTCACACAGGCCCATTTCTCCAGCTTGTCCAGGTCCCTCTGGATGGCATCCCATCCCTCAGGCGTGTCAACTGCACTACTCAGCTTGGTGTCATCTGTAAACTTGCTGAGGATGCACTCGATCCTGTTGTCTATGTCATTGATGAAGATATTGAACAGCACTGGCCCCAGTACGGACCCCTGAGGGACACCACTTGTCACTGGTCTCCATCTGGACATCGAGCCATTGACCACTACCCTCTGGATGTGACCATCCAGCCAATTCCTCATCCACTGAACAGTCCACCCATCAAATCCATATCTCTCCAATTTCGAGAGAAGGATGTTGTGGGGGACCATGTCAAAGGCCTTACAGAAGTCCAGATAGATGACATCCATAGCTCTTCCCTAGTCCACTGATGTAGTCACTCCATTGTAGAAGGCCACTAGGTTGGTCAGGCAGGACTTGCCCTTGGTGAAGCCGTGCTGGCTGTCTTGGATCACCTCCCTGTCCTCCATGTGCCTTAGCGTGGCTTCTGGGAGGATCTGGTCCATGATCTTCCTGGGCACAGAGGTGAGGCTGACAGGTCAGTAGTTCCCAGGGTCCTCCTTTTTACCCTTTTTAAAAATGGCTGCAATATTTCCCTTTTTCCAGTCCCCAGGAACTTCACCTGACTGCCATGACTTTTCAAATATCATGGAGAGTGGCTTAGCAACTACATCAGCCAATTCCCTCAGGACTCTGGGATGCAATTCCCTCAGGACACTGGGATGCATTCCCTCAGGACTCTGGGATGCACTTACATTGGACGGTTGACTGACTGCAAAGAGAGACATGTGGCCAGCAAATACCTTGTTTCTTCAGGTTAGTCTTCTGTACCATATGCAACTGAAAAGGACGCCGACAGCACACGAAACAGGCTGCCAATTCACCTTTCAGCCAGTGCTAAAGAGGACATGCTGCCATCATTGGATGTAGTCAGGGTTGAATATCATATACGGACAGACCACTCAAGGACAAACTAAGGCAGGAAATGAATTTTTTAACAGATCTGGCTGCCTCTGTGGCACTCCTCTCCATTGTATAGGATGGTTTTGTCATTCCACTCAGCAGTGATAGTATCATTCCCATAACATAGATGTGAGACATACAATCTGCATCCTGTTGATTCCACATTGCCTGAACACCCCAAGAGGCTGATGGCAACAATCAGATTTTCAAGTGAGGGTAATATCCAAAATCCGTAAATCACTGAACCATTGACAAGTAACTACGAGTGGATTATGAACTGTCAAAAAAAGAGCCAGCAATGCATGTGGTCATTAGTCTATCATAGCTTATAAAACAGTGAATAAGATTTACAGGATGGAAAACAGGAACTTAAGTATTTCCAGTCTAGCAAGCTCTGTAAACTCATACCAATAATCCTAAATCTTCATTAATAATAGAGATCAGCTTGTCTATTAGCAGTGAGCCAGAAAGGAGATAAATGGAGGGATGGACTGAAGGATGACTCCTTTTTAAGTGGAGATGCATGCAAGGACACTGATACCAATTCAGATGGTCTTAGCTCATCCTGGCACTGCAATAATGTTGAGATTTTTAACCTGTAGTCCAACCTCAGGACCTGTAACGGAACTCTGAAAGGCAATCAATCAAGAAACACAAGCCAGTGTGTGTCCCCTTGGATTCATTCCTTTCACCATTGCATTTATCCTTGGAACACCAAAACAAAGCTGTGCCCTGTAAGATGCATGTTACTGAATGTCACTGGTATCCATTTCTAGGAGGATCTTTAAACTCTGCTATGCAGCTGATGATGCTCATCCACACCTAGTTTTCCATCAAAGGGAAAGACATTGGGAAGGCACCATAGCTGAGAGGGACAATGCAGGGCCTTCCTGAAATGCTCCCCTGCCATAACCAAAGCTTCAGGGAAGAAATGGTTGCAGCTCTGAGGATTAAGCAACCATCTTACAGAGTGGAGAAAAGGAAAGTGGGGATGAGAGCTGGTGGGTAAGTGCCTGGAGAAGGCAATGAGGAGGAAAGAGAGGGCAGGTGTTAGTACAGGACAGAAACACAGGAGCCATTAGAATATATCCAGTCCCAGAACTGAGACAAGAGACCAGGACTTCTGAGTGTCTCTACAGCTGTGTCATTAAACAGATGGCAAAACATGTCATGCCTATTCCCATTGTTACAGCCATTTTTATTACATCAAGGCTGGACAGTATTAATTCTGGTATTTCCTAAAGACTGAATATTTGGCCTTACAACCACAATACCCTGCTGATGTCCTTCTTTGGGATATAACAGACAATTTTCTACCCTCAGTCTCAGTCTGTTACCAGAACCCCACAGCTGCAATGAAATGCTGTAGTATATCTTACCTTTAAAGAAAAACATAGATATACATAACCTCTGCTGAGAACCAAATTTCTTTCTACTTTGCTCATTATTCCTTGTTATTTCCTTCACTTTCTAACCAAAGGTATATTTATCAGCTTCAGAGATTCTGGAAGCTGGGTCTGTTTCAAGCTACCTTCTGATGCTATCTAAAACCACATAAAGCAGGAAATGTTTATGTTGCTTGCAATAGCAAAACCACATTTATCATGCTCTATAGCTTGGAGAACATCATGGGACTATGATTTACAGCTTGACTACATCAGGGGATAGCAACTCAGTGATGCCACGTTGCCCAGCATGGGCATAATCCATCCAGACGGCTTCCTTTTCCAGGTTCCACTATGCCAAAAAAATAGATATATAAAAGATAATGCACATAATTCCTTCCTTACCCTCCAAGACAGTCAATGCTTATTCTTTTCTGTTTACTGGGGTTTCTTGCTTTTATAGCTTTACATGTTATTTCCTTTTGTTATATAATTTTCTACCTCACCAAGATATTAGACGGAGAGAATAAAAAAAAAATCCCCCACTAATTAAAAATTTTTATGTGCTGGAAAAACTGTCTCAGCAATTTTAAACATTGGGTTTTTAATACTGACAATTCGTATATGGTTTCCTAGAATGTCACTAACTGGTCTTGTTGACAATAAGTTCTCCTAAAGGACTGTCGTGGTTTAACCCCAGCCGGCAACTAAGCACCACACAGCCGCTCACTCACTCCTCCCAGTGGGGTAGGGGAGAGAACTGGAAGGGTGAAAGTGTGAAAACCCATAGGTTGAGATAAAGACAGCTTAATAGGTAAAGCAAAAGCCGCACACACAAGCAAAACAAAATAAGGAATTTATTCACTACTTCTCATTGGCAGGCAGGTGTTCAGCCATCTCCAGGAAAGCAGGGCTCCTTCATACGTAACTGTTACTTGGGAAGACAATCGGCATCACTCCAAACGTCCCTTCCTTCCTTCTTCCCTTGGCTTTATATGCTGAGAATGACATCATATGGTATGGCATATCCATTTAGTCAGTCTGGGTCAGCTGTTCCAGCTGTGTCCCCTCCCAGCTTCTTGTGCACCCCCAGCCTACTCACTGGAGAGATGGTGTAAGAAGCAGAAAAGGCCTTGACTCTGTGTAAATGCTGCTCAGCAATAATGAAAACATGTCTGTATTATCAACACTGTTTTCAGCACAAATCCAAAACAGAGCCCCATACTAGCTACAATGAAGAAAATTAACTCTATCCCAGTCAAAACCAGCACAAGGATCAACCTAGAACATGCTTCTCATTTTCCATTAACTCTACCCTGCAGTTTAACTTGCATTTTTCCACCAGGGAACCCAGATGTGCTCGTTCCTTCATGCAGGTTTTGCTTCATCTGTCTTCAAGAAATTAATTCTTCATGTACAAATCTTGATAATAGAATTTTAAATATGAAAGTTGAGGAAAAGTGAACAAAAGAGGTATTGTAACCTGAAAGGATTTTGTCGTGTGGATGTGGCATGCTCATGTGTTTCCTTTGTTACTTACTGCTGAACCATACGCAGGAGAATGTCATCTGGCAGATCTTCTTATCAAATACAGACTTCAAAAGGAATACAGTGTAAACAACGAAGACACTAATTTATTTTTTTTTTTAATGTATTGGGGAAGAATTTCACTATCATCTTCTCAGTAAAGAGCGTTAGTATAGATGAGAGCCTGTGCCAGGAGGGAGAACTATGGTTATACATAGCAAAGAGCAGTGGCCAGGTCAACAAACACGTCCCTCTCTGCAAGCTCCCAAGCATCTGGGTCCTGAGAAGGAGCCCCAAGCCTTGTCAGGTGTTGAAATGCCCCACATGAGGTGTTCAGCACCTCTGAATGGGAGCACACTGGTGGGGAGCTGTATTTAGGAGTCTGAAGGCAGCACTGCAAAGGGAACTGCACCTTCTTCCCCTCAATTTCAAACCAAGGCTCTTGTCCTGTGGTTGTCTTATATGGCAGCATAGTCAAGCAGAAAAACAGGGCAGGGCACGTCACTTTCTTTTTGAACTCAGCAGTACTGATCTTTTGCTTATTAACCTAGTGAACGGAGAACTTGATCGCTTGATCTGGATACAAGACCCGCAAGTCTTACAAACCATTTAACCTGAGATAATCATCAGACCCAAATTGTCCACTTGGCACAGGAATAGCTCATCTTCAGGCTGCAAGAGGCTGACAAGAAAGTGAAGGGAAAGACAATTCCCAGCCTTCCTTCTAAGGATATTCTGCTTAAAAATTGAATAAAATATAAAAACTACTTACGTGAGATGTGTAGATATTTGTGTGTGGGTAATTGTGTGTGTTTTCGTCTACCTGTGAAAGACATATAATATTTATGTATGTAAATACACGTGCACCTATAGGTATTCATAGTACTGGAGAAAGATCAACTAGTATGATGTGTTAACCTAATAATGCAAGCACAAGCCTTGGAGATAGGAAACATAGGTTTCCCTCAAAGAACAATTCAAGCAGAAGAAGAAGCAAGGCCTTAGGAATTGTTTTTGAATATGATACCTGATTGTACAAGATGTGGAAGTGTTAATAATTCCATTCATATGAACAGTGTGTGAGTAGTTCCGCTAAAGATAATCATTATCTTTGCTAAATCAGAACCTGTGGCAATAATTAATGCATTATTATTTGAATTGAAAAAAACCTGAAGAAATGCTATGTCAAATTAATTGTGATGTTTCAATAACAACAACTTCAAAACACTTTTTAAAGAGCTTTGAGGAATTGCACATTTAGTAGATATTATATGCAGAAATTCCTACAATATTTTAAGCCAATTTTTGCTAAAAGCTAGTAAAAATGAGATTTTTTTTCCATCTTGATATGAAGTGATGCAAAAATATTTTAATTTTATTTACCAAGATTTTGTTGAAAAACCTGAAAATCACTGTCAAGGGTAAATGAAAGGAATAAAAAGCCATAGTATATTAAAAGTAAGACAATGAAATAATTTGATTAGGCTGTAAATACTCATGTTGAGAGACATTAACTCTTTCAAAGAATCTGTCATCAGAACAAAATATGCCATTAGTTATCACTATTTTGTTAGTTCATTTTTAGTTAGATGTAGACTCCTTCCAGCAAGCTGTGGTGAGGCAGAAACTCCTGTCTTTACCTGATCTTGAAGTATTATGATGTTTTAGTATCCAGCACCTCTATAAGCGATGTATCCTATCATCAACTTCAGTAGCGTCCAATTAACAAAATGGTCTGAAGAAATTAATGAGATGATTAAAAATCTGAGCCTATCCCTCTGTTCTAGCTTAACGCAGATTAAGAGCACAATGTCAATGCATGGTACTGATTATCATCACACAGGAAATTTTCATAGTGCAAACACTCATGAACTTTTTTTTCAAACTGCACTCCTAGAAAAAAGAAAAAAAAACCCTAAAACTGACTCAGAGGAAACACGGTGGTCCTCATTACACTCTGATAGTGACAAGACAAAGCAGAATATTTAACAAACTGTTCTGTAAAGAGTGGAGTTAATAAAGCCTAGTTTACTAAGGGTTTATGGCTTTCCTCACCACAATAACCACAGCTTTACTCCACAGCCTCCAGGACAACTCCTACCAGGCAGGAGAGCACAGCTGGGGCTAGGGCTAGGACTAAGGATAGGGCTAGGGCTAAGGCTGGGACTAGGGCTGGGACTAGGGCTCCCTGCCACATGCTCATTGCCTGCTGCGACCAGCAGAAATTAAAGCAGCTGAGTCCTGCCTGCCTTCCCCACAGCAAGCACAAACTTGGATTGCACTGATTTTCACAGAGTAGCATAATGGTTTTTCAATCTCCTGCTTCTCTGTTAAGCCTGACTGAAATTTGCCAATAAGCTGCAGTGTTATGGAGGGTAGCTAAGAGAAGGCAAGTGGCTACAAACATGAAAGTTTCGTGTTTTTCTTTGGAAACCAAGCTGGTGGTTTTATTCTCTTTGCGTTTGAGGTTATATGAGTCACAGTTTCTCAGTTTTCACAGTTCATGTGACTCCATTTCTCACTAGCGATCATGAATATTTTCATCATCCTTACATTTACTTATTAAAAAAAATTATTATATATTACCTTTTAATAACAATGTATCTCCATTTTTATCATCATTAGCTTTTCTTTTATGTCCTCTCCAGGCAGAGCTTGTAGACAGTCCAATACTTGGTGGAGTGATTTAGCAGTACAAGATGGGTGAAGAGTAGGTTTGGTAAACGCTAAAACTGTTTTATAACATTTTATAACCAGAGTAGGTGTTCCACATCACCATATATTTCAACTGAGATTTTGTGTCATTCATTAATAGGTACTGTTGGAGAAGAGAACTTTAAAAATCAATTTCTAACCTTTACTTTAGTTACCTGATAAAACCTACTGAAGAACTGTGATAAAATTGGTTTGAGTGAATATTCGGGTAGCAAATCCAGAAATTCTATATAAAAGCATGGGATATAAAAGACATTTGCTTAAATGAAGTAATAGCGTCTGGGAAGCACCATGGTCTAGAATTCACCTTGGTAAAGCAGACAGGCTTTATGTAATCAATCTGGAGCAGAGCAGTCCAGCAGTCCTTCAAACGTAAATTATTTTCTGATTTTAAGTGAGAGATTTTGAGCGTTAAACTAGAGTCCTGCAGAAGCACTTTGGAAAGGTTTTTCCAAGTGTGGACAGTGAATTACAGAACTGGAAAATGACGAAATTATGCATCTTTGACCTCTTGTTCATTGTATGCTTTGGACTGAAAGTGGTTTGCTTACCAAAGAAATGCAGCTGACCTAAGTTTCCACTGCTTTACACTCAGTACAAAAGCTGCAGTTATGGATAGACAGCACTAAGCATTCACTTTGCCCATGCATGAAATACATTTCTAAGAGAAGGCACCTGTTGATAAGTTAGATTTATCTCAAGCCAGTGCCTGTGTATTGGGAGAAGGGCACAACACATTGCTTTCTGCAGCTCATAATAAGGAGTCTGTCCATTGCACCTCGGTAAACGCAGGTCTTTTCTAACCCGTCCTATTGTATTAGCTCACATCTTCCCTTAATAAGAAAAGCCTGAGGTTGGCAGTACAAGGGATGGTTGAGAGCTCAAGAATTTTTATTTGGTCTCCTTGGGCTGGGGCTGAACATTCTCCCAAGAAAGTGCTCTCAGACCAGGTCTGTCGTGCAGGGGAGCACCAGGAGGAGATGCGTGAGGAACAAGTACTGGGCTGGTACACCCTTGGGGTTGCAGGATCTGCTGTGTGCAGAACTGCCTCCTTTTATTGGCTTTGCACCTGGCTCCCACATGCTTTGGGTGATCTGTAGCTTTGGCATTAGAAGGATGGTACACATTCAGTCTCCATTAACCCAATCTGGGCCACAGATAATTTTTGCCTTCTTTATGCCTTCTAAGTGGTCACTTTTCCGGGCTGAAGATCTCTCACCTCAAACAGGAGCTTTTCCAGAACTTTGATTAACCTTACAACCCTTTTCTAAAGATTTTCCAGTTCTCATTTATCCTTTATGTTATTCCAGGACCAGAACTACATGCTCTAATCCAGGTGTGGATGATCCAGAAATTTAGACAGTGGCACAATGTTCCTATCCAATTTGCTCGCTTGTTTTTCCTAATAATTTCTAATATTGAATTTGCCTCCTTCCCCACTACAGAGTTGATCTGTACATGATCTACGTACCATAGCACCAAACCCTTATTCCTGAGTGACAGCAGTCAGTTCAGGTACAGCATTTCACCAATCCTGCAGCATAACAAGAAAATCAAAATCCCTACTGACACAGCAACAGTGACCCAGAAAGCTTCTTTTCTTTCTGGTTTCAAAATGAGACAGAATTTGTCATGTCCATTCCTTGATTTTACCAGAAGATGGTGGCACAGGGCTCCTTTTCCTATAATCTCCAGAACCTGAGGCTCCAAACTTACAGTTCTACCTGCAGAAAGCAGTGTAGCGGAATCACACTAAAAGCTTGGCTTCTTGTAAGCATCTTATTATGCATAACTAGTATATTGAAATGATAATATTTTACTAGCTGAATTTGCCCTACAGACCTTCTTGTCTTGCTGTAAAAGAACGCTTCTTATGCAAACAACTTTTAGAGTGACAAGTTCACCAGAGAATAAAAGTTCTCATTTTGGAATGAAGTTGTCTATACAGAGAAACCTCTTGGCATTACTATTTAAATTTAGATTGATGCCTTACATCATTTATCTTTCTGTTGCAAATCTCTTATGTAGATATTTTGGAGTTATACTTGAAGCTTTTTCCTCCCAAAGCCAGATAGAAAGTAGAAGGGCTAAACTTTGCAAAGTGTTATCATTTGTTATTATTTAATAGATTAATATTGTTGGCTATAGTGAAGAAGCAGAAGGCAGATCAGCTAGCTGAATTAATGTATTCAATAAAATGAAGTATATGATATGATTCCATTGCTCACATCCCTTTTCTTAAACAAGTCTTTGACACTGTATGCTTTTGGGATATTAAGGCTTCTGAGAGGTTGAGATGGTTTAATGCAACAATTCTCTTCCCTGTTTCAGTGGAGGGAAAAGAAGAGGCTGTGTGGTTGCCCTTAGCCTCTGCAGCTCACATTCTGGCAGGTTAGCATAATCCCATTTTCATCAATGGCTTACATTAACATACCTCCACAAGACACTTTGGTATTCAGGCTGTATCTACATAGGCTTTCTGTCATGATTGCTGCACCATCTTTCCCACACTGCCAACCTAGAAGTGGCTAGAAGGGCTGGAACATATTTGCCTCTATTTGATGCCTCTTCTCAGTCACCATTGACACAACTGTGAATACACCAAGACTGTGACAGACAGCACAATGACAGGCGTGGGCATGAGGCAGTAATCTCTGTCTGGGGCAACTGGGGCCCAAGAAGACTTAAAATTTCATCCATAAGATTTACCAGAGGGATAGAGCTCAGACTTAAAAGACAGAAGACACAGGAACAGAAAATAAATTCAGGTTGTCCATTCCAGTATCTGTACCTTGAATATACAAGATATGGTATGGCTTTTTTGATAGCTAAGGAATCTGCATTTGTGTGAACAGCAAATCTAAATGGGGTTTAGGCATATGCTCTCTTTTGCATTCATTTGCATTTTAGGACTTCCTTTTCATTACATCTTTCATCTCCTCTGTGCAAAAATGTTTTTTCTTGTGCTGAGGTTCTTCTGGCTGCAACCAAAGTTCTTATGATGGCTATGACACTTAGTGAATTACCTTATTCTATGTTGTTTTTTCCTTTCAAACATTTTCCTTCAGCAGACCACCTTCCACACAGTCTGTTTCCTACATGAGACATAGTAAACAATGTAGCAACTTTTCCTTAATAAGACATGTGCACAAGTCAGGCAAAGCCTTCTTCAGAGCTTCCATATGAGCATCACATTGATGTTAACAGAAGTTTTCCAACCACAAAGGATGCGTTCTCATTTAGTAAAGTAATAAACCATAAGTATTTTGTTTCCAAATGGCTTATGGAAAAGAAACTGAATGCAATCCAATATAAGGGAAATAAAAACTCATTTGTATAAATCAAGCTAATTCACTCGTAATAAATTCATCTCCAGGGGTAGGATTGAACTGAAAAGCTACTTTTGTCACAGAAATTCTCTTTTACAAGAAGCCAGCAAAGTAATTTTTAGCAACATCAGTGCTGAGCTGAGTTTGTGTAACCAGGGTATTAATCATACTAAAGGCCATTGACATGACATGAATGAATTATATTGTTTTCTTTAAAACTGTTAGTCTGAGGAAAGCACAATTGCCAAGTTATTTAAAAATGGATTCTCTGTTAAACCTGGGACTGGGAACTTACAAAGGATATTTCCAGATCAGTCCTTGGTGGCCAGCAGTTTACAGGGAATGGATGTCACCATTGCATACATGTGCTCAGTTTAAATCTAATGACAGCAGCCCCGTGTGGGTAAGGGCAGAGGTGCACTACCCAACAGGGAATGTTGGAAGGATGGGTATGATTAGGAGGATGTGTTGCAGGACTCGGAGCTACATTGTCCATGGTGGTCTTCATGCTCCTTTGCCTCCTGAGAATTTGCACTCCTCCTAGCCCCCACTGCAGAGAATATTTAGTTTTCATTGAAATATTTGCATTTAAAAATGCTTGTATTTCTCTTCCACTTTTTCTGCTGGGAAAATCTAGCATGTCTGTGCTTTGGAGACCAGATTTGAATGCTGGATAAGGGAGTAACACTGCTATGAGCTTTTTTTTTTTTTAAATACCTCCAAAAGATACTTAGAGTCATGTCAAAGACAAGCTGAGTTGTGAGGCACTGAGTGAGACTGCCTTGTAGCTGCCATACAGGTACTCCTGGTTCTCAGAATCCACAGTCAAAAACCACCCTGCCCAGGAATTATCATAATCATCTGGTTTTTAAGAGCTTAGTGATTCTCTGCTTGAAATGAGTGTGAGTACAGGGAAAAAGCCTGCTGCTTTTCTTGTGCTGAATCTACTGAAACAATTAGAATAGGGTTGGCTTACATCTGGGTGAATTCCCATTTCCTTGAAACAGCAGCAATCAAGTGCTGAACAGATGACATAGCTGTGGGGAGAGGACTGGCGTGCCCATTCAAGGGCGAGTTCTCCAGGTACCAGGGTTAGGGCTCAAATTGCGTAGCTGGGAATAAGAAAGGAAAGTCCAAAGTACTGGTAGCACGTGAATGGCAGGGCTTATGTGGGCAACTGGTGTTTCTGTGATTTTGATTGCTTTATACCTTTTGGCATTGAGTCAGCTTCTTTCCTTACTGATGAAGGGTAAAATGCACTGAACACATACTGTGTTAGCCGTGAAATCCAACTGCTTCGTGGTTTGTGACAACATGCTACACGGACTCTGCCATGGGGCAAAGCAAACAGAGCTTTACTGATAGAAGCTATCCCATCAGCAAACAGAGTCCCAGTGGACCATAAACAAGGTCAGATAGAACAAACTTACTGTCTCCCACATGGCTCAGAGGCTGCCAAGGAAAGTCTGGCACTCAGATCTGCCAGGGCATAGCTAGGCTGACGTTCAGGGACCCACCCCAGTGGGTCCATCTTCCCTTGCAGGGGTTCTCAGCTGAGATATGCTCTCTTTAGGTAAGTCCTTTTCCTCAGAGCTTCCTGTAGGTATGTCAGGTCAGGGCTAACAGACCCACAGCGGGTCATTTATCTTGGATGGTTATGACAGAGGATCACATACTCCACTGTAAGCTGTATTGTCCCTTTCTGCTGACTGTTGCTGCAGGAAGTCAAGTGGACAACACTTCACAGAATATAAAGAAGCTCTAGTTCTCTTTCAGGGCTTAGTTTGGATCCAGCTGTCAAATAGACTGACAGAATGCATGTTTGGGATTAACCTGTCCTAATCAGATCTAGTTTCGTTGAGGTGGAAGATTGAAGGGTGTTAATAAAATCACCTACAGATGAATGAAAGACACCATAAAATACATGTTTACCACAGACAAAATGAATACACAGTACATAAATGAAATTTTTAGCTTATGTCTATCAGAATCCTTCCTTTCCTTCTCTACCATTAATACAACTAGGTAGCATGAAGAGGAACATTCTCTGTCACACACTAAGACAGACAAAAGCAACATGGACAAATGATGAAAGGCAGACCAACACAATTTCCCTGGAATTAGGACAAAATGCCCCCTGTCTCCACAAAAACTGTGCAGAATTGTCCAGTTCTTAAAGAACGTCATCAGGACTATGCTGAGAGTAGAATCAGCCAGGTATATTTAGCCCCCTGCTCTATGGATCTCCATACTGTGAACTTTAGGCATTTTAGTGCCTTCCACATATGCATGACACAAGACTAGTTTTTTTTCCTGTCCTCTCTACATCCTCCCCTTCCAGAGAGATTTGGGATAATCCCTCTTTCCAATCCAGGTCCCTTCCACAGCTCAGACCAACCTGCTGGTCTGGAGCATGAAGTTCCTCAAGTGGAGGACAATGCTGGTGATGCCCCACATCCTGGTAGATACCTCCCAAGCCCATGCAGCATTCAAAGATGCCCTCTTTGATGGTTTTGTCAGAAGCAGTCATTCCTCACACTCCAATGTGAAAACTCTGGTGCAGCTCTTCTCCTGCAGTTCCTTGCCTCCACTCTTAAAAGCAAAGACTTGGGAGGTAGATGGGGCAGGAAGTTGCTCCATGTGTTATTTCCCAAAGCCTCTGCTCTGTCCTAGCAACCATGAGATTTTTCCTAACCTCTTTCCCTTTAGCAATAGGCTGAGAACCTGTTTTTCTGCCACCCCACTCTGATAAAAATCTCGCCATCCTACCTTCTAATCAGTACTGGTGCACGGATTCATCAGGGTGGGATCTCACTGGAGCTGCTCCCAGCTCTTGTTGAGTTTGTACAGCCACCTCAAAGCAGGGTGCCTCACACCACAGCACGTTATCATTGATCTCAACTCTGTAAAAGCCGCTGCTTCGCACTGAGGCACGGTATCTCCCAGTCCACTGAGTGATGGTATCTTGCCCCAGCAGAAGCAATAGCTCAGGGCTTCCACTGATTTCTTGCTGCTTGGAGTAAAGGGACTCCTACAAGTCAGCAGTCTCCAAGCCCCCCTGAGTCAGAAGCATAGCCCCCCTATACACCATACCCATCCTACAAACACTGATGGGTCTCAATAAAGCACCTCTTTGCAGGGTGGACCAAGTTTGGGAGAACAGGTCAGAGGACCAGGGAGATGTCAGGGGTAGGGATCTTGTTTGTTAATTTGGGGCTTGCATCACCTTCGCAGTGCTCACAGCACATTGCCAGGACCACTGTAGAAATGAGCAATGCGCTTTCAGCAGCATCATCTTCCCAGTGACAGACTAAACTCCACTTGCAAAAAATTTATCCTGGGTCAATGTGCAATGGCACGAGTCAAAACAGTACAGCGGGAGAGCAGCTGTCAAAGCAGGAGTCAGTCTCTCCTTGAGGCAGCAGCTGCATGATAAAGGGTTTGTTATAGACTTCAGCAAAGCTGAGCACTGTGCCCCAGTGCTCTGCTGCAGTAATAGTGGGTGATCTGCAGACCCACAACAGCAAGAGACTGTTTATGTATTTCTTGAAAACAGTTTTTACCCAAGTAGGCACGTATGGAGAGAATGCAAAGAATCCCCCATCTCCATATGAGAAAAGTTAGACTCATTTAACAGCCTTTAAAGCATGTTTTACAGACACCCTGCTATGTTAATGAGTGACTGAAAGTTTTCATTGATTTTAAAAGTTTTATAACAGAATAGGAAGAGACTGGAGACACTGAGAGTCGGTCCTTAAGTGATGGATTTAAATGACAGTGCTTATTTTATTCATCAGCCGTAGTGATAATTTATGGATGACATTGTCGCAGGACAATTCTTTGACAATTTATACCTAGTGTCATTGTCTCTCAAAGTTTTGTGCTGATCCTGTGGACTGCAAAAAGACACTTACAGTGAGTGCTACAGCAGAATAAGTCTATTGTCTCAGGGATTTTCTCTTTTTTGTCAATGTTTTTTTAAGATGTCCTAGGCAAAGACTTGGAATGTGTGAGAAAGAACAGGTTGATTGAGAGTAAACAACAGTGACCTAGGCAGCAAAGAGCTACGTAAGGAAGAAAGGACTCTGTAGGGACTGGCTCAAGTGAACACTGATCATCAGCAAGTCCCGCAGAAGACATAATAGAATTGCAGACAACTTGTTACCTGTTGGGATAAAGCTTTTGGTGAGTAACACAGAACCGAAAGCAGTCTGGACAAAACCGTTTAGCAGAGAGAATACACTTGTAAAAATAGCAGCAGACTTTACGAAAAAAACCAGCCTTTGAAGGAAAATTTGGAAAAATGTGTTAATAACTTGAATTACTCAACTGAGGAAAATGTTCCATTTTAAAACTGTTGGTTGCTTGGGGTTTTTTTACAGTTTTTTACTTATGAGTTTGACAAGGAAATTCCTCATTTACTTCTGAATATCCCTCAATCAGAGAGTAGTTAGTAGCACTAACTAGCCCACATGTGCGAACACTGTAGTCATTATATCTCATGCCAAAAAACAGCATGCCCAGTAACTCAACAATTACTTCTTAGTAGGATCAACAATTTTCCCCATGAAAAGTGTAGTGCTGGTTGCTTTGTCAGAAATCAATATAAGGAAGGGCCTGTTGAATTTGATGGTAACAGAAGGACGGAGAACTCTGGTAAGGATTATGGCTGTGGCTCCTGCAGCCTCAGTTCCGGCCTCATCAACTTCCAGCAGGGCCTTATGAATTGCCTGCAGGGAAAAAGAGCAAATGCTGTGGTTTATATATAGGACAGCAAGCAGTGGGTGAAGATACACACTCTTCTTACAGAATATTTAGGAGAAGAAAGAATGATAAAACCCAGTGGACCGAACTTTCTTGTATGGTAGTCTCCAACAGCCTGCAAAAGGAGTGTTTTCTGTGTCAGGACTGAATGGGGAGGGCCAAAAATAAAAATGGACACACTGTAGATGCAGCCTCACCAGTGCTGAGTAGAGGGGGTTAATAACAGTCCATGCACTAGCTGGTTTATTTTCTTAGATGGTTTGGATTTCCGCTAGCAACACTTTCTCTGTTATTCCAAGGTTAATGGAAGACTGCTATTTAAATGCTAATACAGCAGCAATATTTGGCATCTTTGCCACATTAAGTCATAGCTTAAACTGACATGATAAAATTCTGCTACTGCAAACTGAAAGTTTCCTGGAAACTTTGAGAATATTAAAAAATTAGGTACTAATCAACACAAATATCATAATATACTCCTCATTTATAATTTACTTGACACAATCGCATGTAAACGATCATATTCCAGTGCAAAGAAATCATCTTGTCCAACTTTTCTATGTACTTATTATCCAGCTTTTTAATAACAATATTAAACTAATACAAAGGTGGGACAGCAGACCCTCTCTGTAGAAAAGCACAATTACTAAGCAAGCCCCTACGTGTCATTGTGCGTTTTACTTATAACTTCAGTAGGACAAGGAGGGAAAGTAAGTCTTTAAAAACCGCAGATATAATTGATCAGAGCAACCAACCACTGCCCCATCACCAGCTCTGTCTGATCACTTACTTGTGAAGCCCAAAGGTCACGGCTGCCACTAATTCCAGACAGATCAGCATTAGGAGAGAATACTTCAGTAATGCCCATTTCCTCAAACAAGTTTTTAACATTGTAAGACCCACTAATAGAAATCTTTGGTAACTGCAGATCTAATCTCCTGTTTAACAAAGAAAAGGAAACAGCAGTGAAGCATTGCAGCCTTGTTTCAGCCAGCAGGCTGGATCGTGTGCAATTCAGTGACACTTGAAAGCATTCTTTTGATTGCTAATTTGTTTGATGGTAGCATTTCTATTCCCTGAGCAATTTTGGCATCCAGAGAGGTGTGCCATCTTCTCGTACCCACATTCTCTCTTTGATGTTGGAAAAAGAAACAAATTTCTTCATTGCCACTCTTTCATCCCAGTACCACATACACAGCAAGCAGAGTTTTGTGGCTAGAGGGCTACAGAGAGTAAGCAGACCAATCGTGGAAAGGCTAAAAGAAGGGAAAAGGAGGATAAAATCTAAGACAGAGTGAAGAAAATTAATTATGTTAGCACCATGAAAGAAGAGGTATGGTAGCCAAAAGCCAGGCAAGTCTTGAGGCAGTTGTTACAATGCTGTGTCCCCTTCTGTCAGGTCAGAGAGCCTGCAGTTGCTTATCGATTATGCTCTGCTCTGACTTGTCTTGGGAATCACTTAAAACCCCGCTTTATGAAATCAGGACATTATATCCAGGAGGAGGTGATCTGAAATTAATGCTTTCTCTTAAAAATAATGATGTGTCCTCAAATATAGTAATCCATCTACCTAGAGTTACCTGGTCTCAAGATTGTTATCCCATTTACAAACAGTTTCCTTGGAGAGAGCATCTTCCACTTGCTTCATCTTTCCATCATCAGGCAAAATGAGCAAGGCTCGTGCAGTGCCCTGGTAAGGCAGCTCTACCACCTCGCAAGAGAGATCCTGGTCATAGTAACTGTCATAGTCACTGTCACGCTGCATCATGTTGACTCTAACAGATGCATTTGTGTTCACAAAAAAATCATCCTCATATGTAAGCAAAGGATCAAAAGACTTTTCCCAGGCAGCTAATGGGGGAAAAGAGAAGATGTTGCACTCAGACATGTGAAGATCATAAAAAAAGGCTGACGTAAATCAGACCAACTTAAATGTTAGGACGCTCGAGGGCTGTTTGTGGGAGAAGAGGATCACTAAATCACTTCAACCTTCTGCATAACACACAATAAAGCATTTTAGCTGTGCAGTAAGGTCAGCATAGTTAGTGTGAGTAAGTCCTGTGTTGCTGAAAAACAGCCAAAGGTTGATGAGGACCAATTGAGAGAGTCCTGCTTCTATTGTAGCCATATGATCCCATCTCTTATGCCTTTTATGTCATTTAAATTCAAGCACAGGATCTTGTTATGCCTTTCCTGTTAGGCCATACCCGATGCAAGCTGACTGCACTCAGCCTGGTGAGGAATTCATCAGCAGAATAAAGGATCCTAACATTCAAGCAGGGCTCCAGAAGCACAGGCCCTCAAAACGCTATGTCCCAGGTTTTCATGCAGCATACCTAGTAGATCTACCATAACACTGGGGACCCTGGAAATTCAAGGATGTCAGTCCACGAAGTTTGGCTGGCACATACAGTTAGCATAGAGATCTTGGAAACATCTTTAGTCATTATGCCCAGACCAGCGAGATTGCATGCAGTGGTCCCTGTCTATGAGGCAGTCCACTAGAGTGAGACTTCTCTGTCCACAGCTTTCAGGCAACCTGGGCCCAAATCAAGCAATCAATATTTCTCAACAATCAGACACCCTGCTTTTGACCAGATCTAATCTTTACTTTGAAAGTCCTGCACAGTTTAGCTCTTTCCTAAATAGTCATTCTGCTCATAAATCATCAAGAGTTCTCTACAATTTTTGTTTTGCATCAAAATCATCTATTGGAATGTTATGTTAAATATCTTACCTTTAAAATAAATGTAGTTAACAAGAACCAATACAGTACTTGGATCAAGATGACCAATTAATTCAGGAATTTTCCCCTTGGTTTTCTGTTCTACATATTTATTGATTTGCTTCTTAGCTTCTTCTGGTTCATGATAATTGCTAGAGAAAAATTCTGCATCATAAAATTGTTTGGTATTTTGTAAAAATGTCTCCTGTGGTTCGTACCCAATAGCTGTAAAAAGGGCATTTCCTATATTTAATGTGATGTTAACTTCAGTACAGTTCAGTACTGCTAAAACTTTATGAAAACTTTCATGTATATCATGTATGCGAGTCTCAGTCAGATCATCAAAGCCCAGTCCTTCAAAAATCTGAGACAGGGTGGTTGACTTAGCACCAACAGCCAGCATGGCAAAGGCAGTGGAGATGCTCATGGGAGAAAAGAAAACATTTTTATCAGCTTCTTTTAATATAGCCTGCTTGTAAAATCTAAATACAAAATCTGCATAGTTAGAGCTTTGCTCGTCACAGTTATGTGTTAATAAATTTTGTGTTCCATCGTGCAGATTAATATTACTGACTTCATGGCAAACCTCTTCATGGTGGCAATGGGTTATGGCACAAAGAACAGCAAGGAGTAAACACAGGCACAGGAGATACTTCATCTTCTTTTCAAATTATTCTGTCACAAAATAAACAGTCATTAGATGAGCAGATGGTAACAATGAGCTTGGTAGTAAGAAATCATGAATAGTTTGTTAGCATAAATATTATACAGTGCAACTGTAAAGATCTAATGTGCATAGGATATGTAAAGTGCCCATGGACACAATGTCAACTGTCATTAATAAATTCAACCAAATTATAAATTAAACTGTCAGGTATAATAAAACCATAGTATTCCATTGTAACTGCCCTGAAAAGGCAATTCTCTTCTGTATTAGCAATGAAAGTATAGAGCCAAAGACCATAATAATCTCTATTAACAATGACACTATCTTCCCTGGATCATTGTCTCCTATAGGGTACATCTAAACAGACAAGTTACCATGAGGTAAGATAGGGTGTGGGTTTCAAAGACATCAAGTACTCCACAGTACCTGCTCAAATGCAGTTTGGTAAATGTGAGGCAGCTCACTTCTCATTGGAAGTGGGATAAATTCCCTCGCTTTCATCAGGGCAGCAGTACACAGACAAACGGCTATCATGGACTATCCAGTGCTTGTTAAATTCACCCCCGTTTACTTCATGGTTACGTACTCACATGGCCAGTCATTGACCACAGCTGATAAGTGACGGATGAAAGTCATCTACATAAACTTCAAGGCAAAATTCAAGGCAAAAGCCTGGAGCATCCTGTGCCATGGTGGCAGGACACTCAGGGTTGGGCATAAAGACATGAGGGAAGCAGCAGGTTTGTACCAGATAATGAGATACATGTTTGGAATGAAGGGACCCTCCTTTCAGGGGGCTGCAACAAGTGTTTGTAACTTGTTAAATGGTGGTTTGCCCCTCACCATGGATTAACCTGTGTGGAATGTGTGGCTCCCTCAAGAGACACAGGAAGGACCTGGGTCCAAGAGGAAAAGAGGAGCACAGACCCCATTTGAAAATCAAAGGACACTCAGATTAAACACCTTGGAGATGACAAGTTTTTTCGTTATGCTTGTTCTCCTAATGTTGACACGATAGACTTCACGTGAGCCTCCTGCCCTCCATAGAAGCTGGAACAAGTCTCTAGTTTACTGAATTCAGTTCCCTGCTATTCTGGGGAGGCATCTCATATAAACCCTCTTCAGAAACATAACAAGCTATCTATGAAAATAAGCTTTTTGCTCTCGCAGCTTCTATGTGAAAACATTTCTAGAACTTTTCTACTATTATGGTTCCTCTTCTTCTGGTTTCCAGCTAACACTGCCTGTTCATATCCTTCTCTTCCAGGAATGCATTTTCCCATGTCCTACCAAGGTCAAGTTCTCTTGGTCCCATATTCATTCCCAGACATGGAAGATGACTGTACCTACTATCTAAACAAGATTCAGTCAGAGTTTCTGAGGGCAGGGCAAGTTCCAGGATTCTTGGTGATTAACCAGTGGCTTTATTTTTTTGTTGGTATGGTGGTCTTTCTTGTTTTTATAGCAAACATATACACTAGCTGTGTGTCTCATATTTGCTAGGATCTGAGTATGCTGAGTATGTCTGAGAGCACACAGTGACCACTGCAGTGACCTGCAGTAAGACGTGGTAATGCTAAATTTTTATTTCCTTAAACCAAAAGATGGAGTATGGCACTAGATGGGAATATTATTTAACTGTTTGCATCTCTTTTAAGCAGAACTCTCCTTTTTCTTCCCAACCAAAAAAACCCCTTATGTACTGCAGACAAATGAAGCAATCATGTAGTACAGAGGATGTTTCAAAAGTACTTGCTGTTTAAAATTTTGTAGACTGTTTTTCTCTAATTATTTGAGGTATTGCACACTTAAGTGAAAAAGAGGATAATTTTTGTCTGTCCATGACCACTTCCTGTGTCCAAACAGAGCTTAGCCTAAATTTCAAAGAATTTCTGAAGCAGAGTATGGTTTTTCTGCAGCAAGTTCATACTAGGCATGGCTCTGGTTTTAGTTTCTACTATACAGATCGGTTAAAAAACTTAGTATCACAACTCTCTATGGAAATGTTAAAGCTGGAAAACACTGAATATTGCTATCAAGTTTTCCCCACTACTTTTCACTTTAGAGATGTTAATCACATTAATTTCAACATTTTGAAATTAGAAAATTTCAGCCATATATATATTTTTTGTTACCATTTCAAAGCTGAAGAAACTGGAAATTCTTTATTAAATCTGGGCTGTATTTTTTATATGCAAATTGGAAATTCAGAAAATAATTCTCTGCCAAACGACAGATTAGCTTGTCCATGGGAATAAAATGGGTAATTAAATTTAAATTATGGCCTTCCACCCACCCCGTACACTCACCCCAGTCCTAATTAGAGAGCCTGGCCTTAGCAATTCAATGGTCATTTTATACATTAAGTCACCAGAAGAGTTTATAAATTGGACCTAGTTGTTCAGTCACTAGTGGGATTATGCTAATTTTGAGTCATTGTGAAGGCTGTTTCCAACCTAAAAGGTGATTTCATCAGTATTCTGCTTTAACAACTACTTAATCAGTCCCCATGACTTCAAAAGTTATTTTATTCTAATTTCAAACTAAGCATATTCCCCCAGAATATCTGGTCCCACTGGTCCCTTGCATGTTTGCTTGATTAACATTTCATGGCAACATTCGCACACAACCAAGACACAAGCAGACAAATGAAATTAACCTAACATGAAAATTCTACCAACCACAGAAAGCATCATTTGCAAGTCTCTCAGAAAAAAATGTATATGCAGTACTTACAAAATCAGAAGCCCTGCTGCATTCAGCTGACTGTGCTGTTCTCCACACTGTTACTTATACTGCTGCATCATCTGCTTAATTTCCACTGTTAAACATTAAACAGACCTGATAAAAATTAGAGCCAACCAAAAAAAAGGAGGAAACAGAGTAAATATTGATGAAATGGGGTTTCCGAGGATCATCTCTGCAATTCCTCCAATGGAGCTGACAATTTTCAGCCATTTGAATAGTAGCTGTGACTTTCTGTCTGTTGCCTCTGACCATGTGGAGGAGCTTAGTGCAAACATTGTGTAATTAGGACCCTACGGGAAACCAGGAGGTTGTGCCTGGAACCACTGGAAACAGATGCTAACTCTTGGTGCCAGAAATCAGATGTTCTGTGCTGTGCGGAAGCACACACGGAGCTGACAGCCACACATCACAGCAGCTCGGCGCTCTTCCAAAACCTGACCAGAGCCAAATCTTCCTCCTGATCCTCAGCCTGAATATGGACTCTGAACTAATTGACTGTACCTTCCTAATCTGACTGTAATTGATGCCATTGAGAGGATATGTGATAGACATATTTCCCTGATGGGTTTCCTGCTCTGACTGATGTGGTCCCTTCATATATCTCAGTTCTGCGTGCCTCTGAGTTACTGCCTCGGGCAGGTGGTGGGAATACAAGTAGCAAGCTGTTTTCTCTACTCCCATATATGCACGTAGTACAGGTGCGCACCCACTTCTCCTTCTCCTTGTCCCTCTCACCCAAATTTAAATTGTTGGAATGAAAAAAGTGCTGCTTGTTTCTATTAACTTTTTCCAATAGGAATAAAATGCTAGTGGATCAAGCTGACTGAATTTTTCCAGTTAACAACAAAGACCATGAATAAGCAGTAACATGAAATTCGTTTCCCCATTTGTGATGACTGTTTTTCCTTCATACTTGTTTACTCACATGTGTAATTTTGTCATTACAAACGTAGAAAAATGTGTAGACAGAACACAGACAAACTTTGTCTTGACACTTCCCTTCTTTGTTTTCCTCTTTGTTTCTTTTTCCCCTTTCCTTTTTACTTGTTCCTTCTAATTCTGGCTGTAAAAGGTCACAAACACAGACATTATTTTACTCATTAAAGCCTAGGTGAATGACAGGTCATGGTGGTCAAAGACAAACTATGTTACAAAGTGGTTATAAGCCTCTTGTTCTTTTTTTCATTTGTGAGGCCTTGTAATTACTGTTGTGTTTTTAATAATGTTAAGCTACACTTTAACAAGGCATTTCCCTAGCATTTCATTATAGCAGCAGCAATAAGGTGCTACACTGGCTTTAAACTAAAATGATGAACAAATGCACATGTGCCAGGCGTACCACGTGCTACCACGAGCCATTTACAGTCCCACCTCTCTACTGACCACAATTTCAACTCTAAAACTATGTCATGAAACCACTTTAACCAGATTCATACTGATCAGTCATCTACTGAACTAGATCTTGCTTCTCTACTACTTATTTTTCATAGGAATAAAAGTCCAGAATACTGAAATAATGACACAGATGTGGTTTATTCCTTCTGATAATTAAAAAAAAAATGACAAAGTCTACATTACCCAAGTCTATGTTACTGCTGTGTACTTCATGTATGTCAGTATCTATACCACACCCCAACTCACATTTTGACTTCTTTAAAAGAAATAGACCCATATAATATTTCATGCATTTACCAACGTCTTGCAAACAGCTTTCCGCCAGTTTGTTTTGAACAAATCATTCCGAAGCAGGCTTAAAGAGATCTTAATTAACCAATGGCTGATATATTCGATGACAACAGAACCATTTGACTTGTCCAGTGTTTTTGTTATGCTTCTACACCTTAGGTCAGGAAATTATAGTTTTCATGTCAACTTGGCAACAATAACAGCTGTTCTGGGATTACGGCTTACAGACACACAGGTTACTTCAAATACCAAGAAATCTTTATCCCTGTAGATCTATTATAAGTAACACAAAGATTTGTAAGTGTAACATACATAGACCACAAGTATATTGACATAGCAGCAATATGAAGCAGAGTGTGGAATTAGGAAGGAAAAGGACATTGTCTTCCCCTTCCTTCCCCCCATAGTTTTGAGTTATTTAATAGTCTTTGGGAAGGATCAGGCAGTCAGAGTGCAGGGAAAATTGTTAAGATTGAAAATGTATGCACGTCTGGTGAACTATGGTTCTTCTAGTCTGTATGAGGTATACAATGAAGAAAAAAGGCCCAGTGTGCACACAGTGGTCATGCCATGCTTTCAATACTTCTTAGAGAATTTCCTCCACTGTCCTGCCAGGAGGGCAAAATGCATTAGTTTAGAAAGGGAACATGAAACAGGGATGAAATACGGTCTGTATACAGTGATGAGAACATTCATGAGGCGGGGGAAGTTCTGCTCACAGAACTGTTTTTCATTTGAATTAGCATCACTAACAATATTTATGAATTAAGTAGAGAGCAGGGACTAGAATGAAAAAAAATACTATACCAATGACAATAACTGATAGTTAACACTCATCAGCATTTTTCAGTTGGAAAACCAATGCCAGTTACAAATTAGCTACTAAAATGTAGCAGGTTTATTACATATATGGTGCACCAATAACAATTAAACCTCCTGCTGCTGCTTCAGAAGTGTGCAGGTTGGCAGATATGACAGAGGACCTCTAGCAGACTCGAGCCCTCCTGAAAAAGGGGCAGGAGAATAGGCAGATTGTTCTAACATTGGAAATCTTTATTCAGGCCCCAGAATCTTTCAAAAGAAGGCCTGTTTTTCATTATTTCTGCATGTAACATCTTCACCATGAAGTTTCTTTTCAGACTTGAGTGTTTCTGTAATACTAATATTAGCAACAAAATAGCTGAGATTTCCATATCTGAATGATTTCCAACAGAGGTCTTGTGAAAGAATAGTATTCATTCTGTTTCCTTTTCCTTCTAACCCACAAAATAGTTGACAAAATAATGATGTTGCAATCTTATTGGCTATAAAGATCTCCAAGAATATTTTCCATTGCCTAAATACTGTTCAGGATAATGGAATGACTTCAGGATGGGATGGACTGCCTCATGAGAGAACCATTGGGTTGAAAATTCAGGATAGATTGTTAGCTCTGTTGAGCAGCTCAGCTTTGACATTGGAAACATCACTAACATTGTCTGATGGGCTTCAGTTTTCTCATCTGTAAGAAAAAAAGGACACCTCTAACTTCCTCATTGAGATAAGATGATGTGAAAATAAAACGTTACTTTCAATGGCCTTGAACATCATTTCAGTTCTTTGTTGAGTTTAATGAAGACAGGATCATTTTTTATCAGTTTGATACCATGGCACCTTCCTCAGTGAGAGTGATATACAATTTGAAAATCTGTGGTCTGCAGGATGCAGCTTTGTACAGCTTCAAAGTGAAATTGGAAACGTTCCTCAGTTGCAAGCTTCCATAAAAAGTCCTTTGGACTTTACAGAAAGTGTCTTCTATCATGGTGTGCTTAGTACTTGCATCCAAGAGGTGCTAGCGACCTAGGTACATTATAGCATGGGGAGAGATGATTAAGCACACATAAATTGCAAGTATTAATAATTTGCATGCACCACACGACACTGCCCAAGCCAATGCTTTTACCAGAAATTTTTTCCTTCATGACTAGAAAATGCAAATATCTGTTGCCAGTACCTACAACACAAGAATCTTGTACAAGAAAATAGACAAGGATAAGATCATTGTGCTCACTAAAAAGTTTTTTTTCACCTTCCAATTTGACCCAAGCACTATGCCAGCAGGGATCATTTCACCTGAACCTCTTCATCTACTGCCAGTCCAGTGTTGTGCTTTTAAAATCATACTATTTACCTATGGTAAGGCACCTAAATCCCACTCTGACTGTTTAAAGAAAGAAGGGAAAGATGATCATCCTCAGTGGATAGCTATAAGCAGACAGGAAGCTAAGTTTATACAAAGTGAACTCCCAAGTCCCAGCCCAATGCCATGTAACTACTGGCCCATCCTTCTTTCCTAATAATGTTCTTGCGTTAAAGAAAGAAAGAAATTAATCAATTAATTATGGGTTTCCTACAGCAATATAGTACTTAAAATTGTAATAAATGTGTGTCTATACAACGTGAAAATATATTTAACAAGAACCATCCCAATGAGTAATTCAAGACTTAAGCAACTAACATTATTTTGAAAGCCTTCATTAAAAAGTTCTTCTTCACCTTCCCATTTGGTCCACTGACCCTGCTATCTGGGACCATCTCATCTGAATTGCTTCCTTTACCTCCCCTGTACTCCTGAGTGATACCGAATCGAGTGCCTACCTTTAATCACGCAGCTGACCAAGTAAGGCTGATCAAAGTGGATTGAAGTAAACAGTAATGACATTATTCTGTGACTCAGAAGCTCAGCTGTCTAAGCACACAATATGGATTTTGGCTAATGCTCAAAGAAAGGACCCAGAAAGTGGTCTTGCAGTCCACAGAGGCAATTTACCTTGTTTGTTACTCCTTGTCGGTCTCTCTACTCATACAGAACAGCTCTGTTGAAAATGAGGGTACAACCACAGGAGCCCACCAGGGAACAAATGCAGAAGGGAGGCAGGTTTGAATTTTATTTTGCATGGATATAGTGTAGATTAAGCTTTGTTCTGGCCACTGCTTTTAACTATGGTGGGAGAAGATTTAGGCCAACACTGCATAGCTTTTAAAAATCCTACTCTAGATCAATACGCAGACAAGTAAAAAAAAAGCCATTTTTCCCTGTAATCAGCCATTACACAAGCATCTCAAATTTGTTAGTTTTAACAGAAAACTGTTGGAATTGTGACTATTTCAGTACAGATCAAAACTTCCCTATCCCAAACTAGCCAATACCCTGCCTAGTGTTGGCTCCTACATACTGATATCTGCTCTGACATCCTTTTCCTGCCTTCTTCACATCACCCGCAGTCACTTGCAGACCACTCTCATCTCCTTGGTACACCATGCCTATACCCCCTGCTCCCTCCATCAGCTTGGAGAGAAATGGCCAACAGAGCCTGTTGAAGAATCATGGAGGAAGGCATTCCCAAAGGAGTCACAGCAAGATACTTCATCAAAAGTCAACCTTTGGGGACCAGGGAATGCCCAGACTGATCTTCACAGAATACCCAGGTGTCTTCTTCCATAGAGCAGCAAAACATTATGGCACCCCTAGGGCTGGGGTCAGCAAGAATGGGGCTCAGCTGTGGAGAGCAAAAAGGTTAATCAGGTCACAAGAACTTAGAGGTGACGATGCCCTGCTCTCAGGTTCATTGATCAGCCAGTGAGAGTATTCTTTTTTCCTTGATGATGCAATGTTTTTAAATTAATGCCTTTGGCAGAACTTAGGTGGGTGGGGATTATGAAAACCAGTTCGAACTGGTCTCCAGCCTTTGTGAATGCTCCAGCTCTCATACTAATGATGATTGAATTAATCTCTTAACAAACACGTTTGTTTTTCTAATTCGCCTCCACACTCATAATTACTATAACTCCAAACCCAACACCCAAATATTACAGCACAGATGACACTTAGCATCCCCTGCTCTTTGGAGATCTCTGAACTATTGAGATCCCTCTTGAGGTAATTTGTCAAGTGCAAGGAGTAGGATGTCCTCACCAGAAACAGAATCTTGCAAGCCAGGAGTAAGCCTAAGAGGATTCACTGTCTCCAAAGGATGCATTTTTTTACCAGCACATTCTAAACACATTTCCCTTCATAGTTTACTGTAAAACTAGTTATTTCTACTACTGCTCCATGGGCACTCAGTGCACAGCCAAAGCTAAGAAGTCCATAAATCCTTTGAGCTGGGGGTCCCGACTTCATCTTTGATGGTAGTAGGCTTATAACTGAGCTACAACTTCAGCATTGTATTACTTACAAACTACTTCACAAATGTTCACTTCAACTTTTTTTCTGCATCTGAGAAACTTTCCTAGATTGTGCAAGTACCCAGTTTCTTTCTCTAGCCCTTATTGTCCCCCTTAAAAATCCTTTCTCAGAAAAACTTCTTGTTGTTGTCTAAGGGCCGAATTTCCATGTAAGAAAGCAGAGTCAGAGAAATCAGAACATTTTCAGGAATGCATTGGTTTTGTCAACATTTTCAAACAGAATTGATGAAAATGTTCCACACTAACTTTTATTTTATAAGCTGCTGTCAAGTGATAAACTCTTCTGCCACTTACCAATAAATTGGAAGAAAATTTCAAAACTATTTTCAGGAAAATTTTTGAGATTTTAAATTTTTGTCACAACTTTGGAAAAGTCAACATCTTGAAATTTCTCTTGGGAGAGAAATGTCATTTATTGGACATGAAGATAATACCACCATGGGACTACATTATCTGAAGGCTATTGTAGAAAAAGACTGACTAGAAAGAAAGTAAATGTTTACAATAAAGTTTAGATCAAGCACTTATTTCTTCAAGTCAAGATGGAAAAACTTCTGCATCAGTTGTAAGGGACCTGAACAATAAGGAAGTAATTATTTTTCCACTCAAAGTTTTATTCTCATTTGCCTTTTTTCATGGACTAAAAATAGATTTGTCATATACTGTAAGGTCATAGATATAGAGGAACAATAGTTTAGAACTGGTATACTGGGAGCTAATTCACATTAAAAAAATAAATTTTAAACAGGAAAGTTTGGTATGAATCTGATGGGAAAAACAGGCTAGTAATGAGATATTCCCATTTAAAAAATATATATATACATATATATATTTGCTAGAGAAATACAAGAACAAAACCCAGAAATATTAAATAAGAGATATGATAAATCTGGTTAGAGTCTTTGTGAAGGTACACTGGTAAATAGCAACACATTCATGTGATTGTAAAAAGTATGGCCAATGATTGTAAAAAGACCAAAACTGCAAATAAGCATACAAATGTAAATTCACCTACTTCAATCATTCAAAGTGACAAAAAGACCCTTGTAAACTATCCAAAAAAATCACACTTCTTTTTTATAATGAATGTTCCTAAACTACTGAGTCATATGCCAGCTTTGATTTTTAGTTATTTCCTACTGAACCACTAAGCTGATAGAAATGTTGCTGTTAATTGAGGAAATAAAAATGCTCTTAACTGCCAGCCCCATACTGTTGTCTTAGACACCCTCGGGCATAGCAAAAGGAAATAAACACTTAGGCTTTGGCTGTGAGTTGAGCCCATAGATACACAATATATGTACAGATAACATTATCCTATAAGCCACATAAAATCACCACCCTTAGCTTAGACTAAAGGTTCATCTAGTTCAGTATCCAGTGGTGCACATAGTGTACACAGTGTGGGCATACCATGGCACAGGGGCACGCTAATGTTTCCTTTCTCTCTCTTCCTTTCTTCTTATCTCCCACTGCTTCGTTTTCTTTTTCACCAGCACTGAGCATGGAGATGACATATTCAGTGGCCCATCCAGCACCACTGCAAAATGTCTATCCTGAGTGGCAATGCCTAACTTAAGAGACCACCATGCCATATATAAAACAGGGGCTTCTTTCCTCGTATTCTTTGCTTTGTACTTATTGGTAGTGATTTCCCTCTGCCATTTTATCAGCCAGTCACTGAGTACTGTGAGATACTTACCCCTGAACAAGGTGCGATCACCAGCAAAATGTGTCACCTCACAATTTATTAAAGTCCCACATGATCTCCGACTTATCTGAATAACACACGCCTGAACTTATTGCTTATAGAGAGTCTTCCCTCCCTACTAGCCTAGCTTTTTTTTTGAGACCTTTCATTGAGGAATCTTATTTTTTTTCTGAACTCTATGACATATATCAATCAAACCATTGTAATCCACACACATATCAACTTTTTCACAGAATCCTTTGGTAAAGGATTCTGGCTACTGCTGTCAAAGAAAATAAAAAAATGTTTCTATAAATATATTAGCAACAAAAGCAGGGCTAAGGAGAGTCTCCATCCTTTATTATGTGGGGGAAAACATAGTGACAAAGGATGAAGAAAAGGCTGAGGCACTTAATGCCTTCGTTGCCTCAGTCTTTAATAGTAAGACCAGTTGCTCTCTGGGTACCCAGTCCCCTGAGCTAGAAGACAGGGACAGGGAGCAGATTGAAGCCCCCATAATCCAAGGGGAAATGGTTAGCGACCTGCCACACCACAGAGACACACATAAGTCTGTTGGGCTGGATGGAATCCACCCAAAGGTACTGAGGGAGCTGGTGGAAGTGTTCACCAAGCCACTTTCCATCATTTATCAGCAGTCCCGGCTAACCAGGGAGGTCCCAGTTGACTGCAGGTTAGCAAACCTACAAGAAGGACTGGAAGGAGGATCCGGGGAAATACAGGCCTGTCAGTCTGACCTCAGTGCAGGGCAAGGTTATGGAGCAGATCATCTTGAGTGTCATCACGCGGCACGTACAGGGCAATCAGGTGATCAGGCCCAGTCAGCATGGGTTTATGAAAGGCAGGTCCTGCTTGACTAACCTGATCTCCTTCTATGACAAGGTGACCCACTTAGTGGATGAGGGAAAGGCTGTGGATGTTGTCTACCTGGACTTTAGTAAGGCCTTTGACATGGTTTCCCACAGCATTCTCCTGGAGAAACTGGCTGCTCATGGCTTGGATGGGCATACCCTTTGCTGGGTAAAAAACTGGCTGGATGGCCAGGCCCAAAGAGTTGTGGTGAACGGAGCTAACTCCAGTTGGTGGCCAGTCACAAGTGGTGTTCCCCAGGGCTCAGTGTTGGGACCAGTTCTGTTTGATATCTATCTTTATCAATGATCTGGACGAGGGGATCAAGTGCACTCTCAGTAAGTTTGCAGCCAACACCAAGTTGGGCGGGAGTGTTAATCTGCTGGAGGGTAGGAAGGCCCTACAGAGGGACCTGGACAGGCTGGATCGATGGGCTGACTGTATGAGGTTCAGCAAGGCTCAGTGCTGGGTCCTGCACTTGGGTCACAACAACCCCATGCAACGCTACAGGTGTGGGGAAGAGTGGCTGGAGAACTGCCTGCCAGAAAAGGACCTGGGGGTGTTGGTCAACAGCCAGCTGAATATGAGCTGGCAGTGTGCCCAGGTGGCCAAGGCCAATAGCATCCTGGTTTGTATCAGGAATAGTGTGGTCAGCAGGACCAGGGAGGTGATAGTGCCCCTGTGCTTGGCACTGGTGAGGCCACACCTCGAGTACTGTGTTCAGTTTTGGGCCCCTCACTACAAGAAGGACATGGAGGTGCTGGAGTGTGTCCAGAGAAGGGCAACAAAGTTGGTGAAGGGTCTAGAGCACAAGTCTGATGAGGAGCGGCAGAGGGAGCTGGAGTTGTTTAGCCTGGAGAAGAGGAGGGTGAGGGGAGCCCTTATTGCTCTCTACAACTACCTGAAAGGAGGTTGTAGCAAGGTGGGGATCGGTCTCTTCTCCCAAGTAACAAGTGATAGGATGAGATGAAATGGCCTTTGGTTGCACCAGGGGAGGTTTACTTTGGGTGTTAGGAAAAATTTCTCCACCAAAAGGGTTGTCAAGCATTGGACCAGGCTGCCCAGGGAAGTGGTTGAGTCCCCATCTCTGAAGGTATTTAAAAGACATGGAGATGTGATACTTAGGGACATGGTTTAGTGGTGGACTTGGCAGTGCTAGGTTAATGGTTGGACGTGATGATCTTCAAGGTCTTTTCCAACCTAAACAATTCTATGGTTCTATGATTCTGTGAAAGTCATGTTAGTTTTTCAATATTTTATCGTACTTATCTATACAACTATAAATTCCAGAGTTTCCAAAACACCAAAGTTGGACTAACTGTTCTGCAATTCACTGCATGCTCACTTGCATCTTTTAAAAAAACGTATGTCATATTTGTCACTTCTTATTACTCTGGTACGGAGACCAGTCTAACTGATTCATCATAGTGAAAAGCTTAACATTTTTCTTCTTGAGACAGCTAATAGCTCTTGCATGCATACTAAACAGTCCTGGCAATTTGTTGTTACTTTCTCTTTGATTTTTTTTTTTTTTAAAGTCTTCTATTGTTAGTTCAACTTGAAATAGTTGCTCAGGCTCAACCACTGCAAAGGAAGTACACTTGCAATGGATTGAATTTTTCTGTTTTGCCAGTACCTGCCTTGAGCACTTCTTCTTTATACTTTGAACATCTACTGGCCCGTCGGGTTCTCTGGCAGTTTTCTGATGTCTTTGAAAAAGAATATATTATTACATGCTGTGACTTCTGCAAGTTTTTTTTCTCAACCTTGTCCTTGTCCTTTCTTATTACAGTTTTAGATTTAATGTTGTGGGGTTGTTCTTTTTGGCGGGGGGCGTTCCCTGTTTTGATCATGACTTCCATTGTCTGAAGTTTTTCCTCATAATTCTAATTTACTTTGCTGTGTAAATATGCCAGTTTTTTTTTTCCTTTTTAAGTTAGTTTTTTTGGATTTACATCCAAATGCATTGCTATGCATTTTTACAGGAAAGCAAGCTGCAAGATCTGGTTATGTCAGAAAATGCTTTGTGACCTAGCAAGATCTGCAGTGCCTTTAGATCAATATAAATTACAAGGACCTGTAAAAACTAGTAGAAAAGTAAGGTACCATCTGTCAAGGTTTGCTATGGATCCAGTGGTGTAGTCAAAGACAAATGTAGACAAATTGAGTACATCTAATTTGCAGTTTGGGAAATACTAAATTTATTCTTCCTGATTGCCCGATTTGAATGCCACACAGATGAGTTTTTCTTCACTATGATTTCAATTTGGAAGTGGGTCCCCTACAAAAAGCTGATAGCTTCTAAGCACATTTCTTGTTTTCCTGCCATAATCTATTAAAAAAAGTATGATCTAGATGGCCTGTATTTTGTTTATGGAATAACAGGAACCACAGCTCAAAACTCATGCCAACACTTGTAACATAGCTATTGGAGGGAGTCAAGAGAGAGCTTTTTAGAAGAGAGATGAGAGACACACATGAAGCTACACACTTTGTAGAGAAGAAGCAGCACACTGTCTACGGCCTTTGAAATAAACATCTCTGAATCAAAGAAATGCCCAGCCTTCACAAAAAGTTCTCCTCGTAACAGAGATAACCTATGCGCTGAACAGGGATTTACTGCTCAGGCCAAAGGCAAAGGGCTTTCTGCTCATTACTGGCATTACCATGCTGATCTAATATATATGAGCAGTATATTAATAACTGTTTGTTGAAACTTGTCAAAAAAACCTGCTTGAATGATACTTAAGTCTTAACTCTGAATTACAGAAATAAAATAGCAAAATTAGAAACTTTTTTATGTCATGTTTATTCATTGTTGTTCTTCTACCGTAGTACATTTGTCTGCATATTTCAAGGCTGTACAAAGACTGGTGTTAATGCTTAATACCTATTAACAGACAAACCCATTTTAGTCACAAATTTACCCCTCCTGCAACCAGAGATCAGATATATACCATGAACATGAACAAAGAAATAAAATAATGATAGATGTTGTGAAAACTAGAAAAAAAAATAGACAGGAAATTAAACAAGAAAAAATAAATAAGCATGTGCATTATGAATGTGACTTTTAGTATTGTGTAACTTAATAGTGAAAACGGATCCTTATAATATTGTGGCTATACTAACCATGAAGCGGATGAGAAACAGAGTACCAATGTTGTACTACTAGACGGTCTGGGAACAGAAGGGGTTATATGTCAAGAGACACAGTAAGTGTCGCTGATGGGGTATAGGTGTTACTGGTAGGGTGCTTGATCCTACAAACAATACTGGAATGGTACTCTCCCAGGGCCATTGGTATTGGTACAGGCATTGGCACCAGTGGGAGATGGCTTGTGTTTCCTGCTGCTTGGGGGCTTCTAGAAGCTGGTTTAGGTGCAGGCATAGGCTAGAAATAGTCTTCTGGCTGCTCTGAGCTGTATATCTGATTCACAAAGGTCGGCTCCAGGGCGCTGAACTGCAGAGATCTGATCTACCTCTTCTTTTCTTAGACCCAATTCTTAGACCCTCTGATGTTTGCCCTGGAATGAGTCTGGACTGTAAACTCTCACAGAAACAGTGGGCAGTCCAGTATATATCTGCAGGGGAAAAAACACACCTTCTTTGTGACCCCTTTGCAGCAGCCTAGCTGGGACGACATCTGAAAGGCAAGGATGTAATAGACTCACTGGACAACAATGGTACTATGCAAGGTAGTAAGCGTTATGTATGTTAAGATCTATGCTAGATATGAACTTCATGTTGGTAGGAGAATGGATGCAAGTAGTAAAGTACTGTAACTTGTACCCATTTGTCAGTCAACGCAAAAAAAAGGTGAGAAGGCAGCCGTGAGGGAAGAAGTAGGCTTACACAACCCTCTCCACCCACATGCTCCTCATCTTCCCTGCTAGATTTATCTATGCTGTCAGTATCACACAGGCCTATTTTGTCCCAAATCTAATGACAGTTCTGCCTGAATGCAACCTTCTTTAAAAAAAATTAAAAAATAAAAAAAAAACAAGGCCCAAACAAACATGCAACTATGACAACTTAAATTGATGAAGAGTCTCATCTACAAAAAACAGTGAATAACATCAGTTAAGAGGTGGAGAGCCCTCTGTAGCCATGCCATACTCATCAGGTCAAACACTTGATTTAACAGTGATGATCACCGCATACCTACTATGTACATCAACTTAATTTTTTTCCAGAGGGTTCACAATTTTTCCCATGAAGAGTATATCACCCTCTATAATTATGACCATTAGGAAGGGCCTGTTAAATGCAATGGTAACCGGAACGGACATAGGCACTATTTCCATGCCTGTGGCAGCTGCTGCTTCGGTGCCAGTCTCATCCACCTTTACCACAGCCTTATGAATAGCCTGTGAAGAAACAGACATGTTACAAGTCAAGGGGGTACAAAACTAGCCACCTAAATAAGAACTTGAGCTAAAAGTGCCTGAAGAAGTTATTGGTAAGAAACAAGCATCAGATAGACAGGTGAGTCCATTGCACAAAGACAGCAAAGTTGGAAAAAAAAAATCAGCAAGCTACATGCAGTATAGCTTTCCTAGCCCCAGAGAGGAAAAGTTCATCCCTGGTGGAGGGGCATGTCCCTGATAGTGAAAACATTTGCTTTGTTTCTTTTCTTATTCCCTGTTCCAACTTGTGCTCATCTGTAGAGCTAGACTAAAGGTTAAGAAAGCAAGATCACATTTAACTGTCTATTAAAAGTTCATATAGTTGAAGAATTAACAGGCAGATTAGCACAATGAATAGGATCCTGAAGTTATGTTTCCTGTGTTCCTTAATGTCTTGGAAAAAATGGGAGCAAAGGAGAAGGGCCAGAAATGGAGGACTAGAGCAGAGAAACCTGTAAGTTTTACCTTGCAAAATTCACATTCACAGACCCTAATTCACAAGCTTCCACCTGAGGTCATGAGGGCAGTTGTTTTGTTCATCTTAGACAATGACATCTGCACTGATTGTCAGCTTTAAACTCTAGGTTTATTGAAGTATGACTTGTCTGTAGCTTTTGCCTGGGCCTAGCACTAATGAGAGGCATTGCTCATAGGCTTGAAGCCAAATATTTTTAATAACTGCATTTTCCTTTCCCCTAAACAGTTTAAAAGCAAGCAGTGTTTTTCTCTCCCCTCCCCTCCATAAAACACAAGCAGTAATACATCCTACAGCTCCCTACTTGCCCACAGGCAGGCTGAAGAAGGTAGACACAAACAGAAGCAGCAATGTAATGACTGTAACAACACGCTGCAGGAGGGTACCAAGGTGTCAATAGACGATGATTTGGTCATGTCTGTTTTATAAGGTTGAACCATGCAGATCAAAAAGGCCTCCTAGATTAAAAAATTACAGACTTGTAACCTGCTCCAACTCAATTGCACTGACAGTGCAAGTGACATGGGCAAAATACTCTGTATGCCAACAGCTGCCTTTTCATGTGAAGCAAAGCCTTGTTACACAACTTTTGCATCGTGAATAGTTGTAAAGGAAGTGCTGTAAGTATCAGTAACCATGGGCCCATAAAACAAAAAGCAGTATGACTTACCTGGGAAATTCTGTGCTGGGGCTGCCCAGTGATCCCAGACAGGTCAGCCTTATCGGTGAATACATCCATGATGCCCATTTTATATAACATATTTTTTAGGTTATATGTCCCGTAAAGAGTGAATTTTGGAAGATACAAATTTGCTGAGCTGCCAGAAAAGAAGAGCAAGAATATGGTGACACTTTCCATCAAATATCACAGTCTCCTGAGAGACAAACTCATTTTGCTTTCTCCCCAAAGACATTTTGCTTGCAGGTGCTCCCTAGCCTACGTGGGAGATATATACTGACATTAATTTGGGGAGAAGAAAAGAAGGTTTATAACAATGTTGGAAGGCTGGTTAAAAGGATAGAGATGTAGGTTGCTGGCTCACAGTCTGCAATAAGCCAACACATGAACAGTAAGATTGACCCAGTGATCATTCAGCACAACAGTACAGCTGGACCTCCCTAAGGATCTTCATCTGACATTTTCAGAAGTTAGTGACATTTTGTGCATTCTGCTGGAAGCACCTTTATCATACCCCATTACTGAGGATGCAGAGGATCCACTTTGTGAAAAAGTGATTCTTTTCGGTGTCTCAGGCTGAGCACAAAAAAATCCAACACATCCAAGTTCACTGGTTACTTTTGGGAAAAAAAAAAAAAAAGTTGGCTTTTTGTGTTTATCATATAAATCAGGACAGAGAAAACAAAAAGATATACCAAAGGAGCAGGTCAATATGTGGTGGTGATTGTATGGATGACAATGTAAAAAAGCAAAAGCACATTGACAGAATATAGTTAGTCAATAGATAGTTCTTTTTCTATGTCAAGTCCAATGTCTGATTTTTTTTTTTTTAAAGTGACTCGTTTGCTGCTTTCCATAAATTAATCAAAGCTCCATTTTTCTGACTCATTTCTTCCTTGCTCTTTCAGTAAGGATCTAACAATTCCTTTTCAGTAGTTAAAACCAACGTTTACAGCTAGAAGCAGCATAATGAGACAAAGGTTAGTGATAATGCTGACAGTAGGTACTGTTTTCTGGTGAGAAACCAGGACAACTGTCCAGGGTTCCAGGTCAGAGAGATGTGGAGCACTTAATGAAGCTGGCCAAAGTGCAAGTCATCCGTGGACAAGTGGGAAGGAAAGGGCCCATACCTCCAGTGTAGCACAGAATCTAATGCCGAGTCTGGCTGGTACCCAAAAATGAGAGTGCTAGTGGATTGATAACCAGTTGCTGATGTCTTACTTCTGCCTAATTTCTGACTGTGCTGATGGCTGTCTCAAGTGAGGATGTAACTATCATTGAATCATCTGCCTTGCTATTACATAAAGACACTCATTCACAAGCCCCCACTTGCTTTCAACATGCAGGAAAGGGAAAGCCATAGGCACACAGCAACAATGCGACCAGGCAGGAAGCACTGGGATACACTTTCCAGAGGAGAAAGTGATGTTTTCTCCACAGTTCAGCCATTAAATAAACATCAGCTGCCTGGCAATACTTTGGCACTATCCCCTGTTCAGCAGCCAACAGTTATGAAAACCGCTGCTCACAGTGCCTCTGCAACTTGTGTCAATGTCAGTTTGCAGACAGAGAAACAGGGACAAATGTAGTTTGCCCACAGTCCTTAAATCGTTCCATATCCTACCCCAAACCCATTTATTAGGACCTCCCAGAGACTCCAAACAATAGCAAAAGCAGTCCGTTCATTTGAAAACTAGAGGGAAAAGGAGGAGTTTGTGTCATTAGTTTGAAGAAGAGAACTGTCATGATGAAAAACAGGGAGCTGCATCAAACAAGCTCATCTTTGACAGTGATGCCTTTTTATAATATAAGATTTACATCTCCCATTCATGGCTTTTAGGTAGATTATTCCAGTTTGTGGAGGTGGGAGAGGATGGAGAGAGGAAATATAAATGCCCCCAATTGTAATTAGTGTCTTTCTTGTTGATTTGAAAGACAATTGTGTTTCTTTGACAAAAAAGATTCATAAGTTTCTTGATTCACCATCTTATTTGTCCTATAAGTGATTTTAGTCACAAACCACATAGCTGCTCCAAGAAGTTTCAAAACTGTGAAGGTGCACAGAGAATTACATAGTTTTTTGTCTTTTTTTTTAAATGAGGAAAGATTTTAGATTATTTTGATAAGATTTAACAGTGAATCAGAGTTAAGAGCATGACGCTGGTTTTGGTTTTCTGTATTAGGATGTCATTTTTGTCTTGAGAATTGATCATCTAAAATACAAGTTTCAAATGTGTATGTGTGAAGGTCTCTAACATGACACATCAGATTCACATATGAACACAAGGGCTTGATTCTTTAAACATGTTGTGCCTGTGCTTGTACATGTATTTCCTCCCATCAAAGCCTACTACCACACATGACACTAAACAGGAGGAGTCTAAAGCTGTTTTTAGAAAGCATATAACCTTTCTGCCTTCTAGTTTCAAAGTTACCTTGAAGCAAGCGTAGTTTATTCCAATTTTGCCTTCCTAAGTCTTCAGGGAGCCTGAATATAGTGGCTTTGCAATGTGCCAGCTGCTTTATACCCTTATCATTAAGCTTTGTCCTCACAATTGCCAAATGAAAGTTGTTTTTTCAACAGTAAATGTGCAATTATCGGTAACAGTTATAGGCAGAAAGGAAGCAAGAGGCAAGAATAAAGGCTGAAGGAAAGTGGTAGGAATTTACTTGTAAATAGGAGATGGCAGAAAAACTCCCCCAAAAAAGTGAGAAGAGGTCTTAAGACAGAAAACTGGGGGCTATAGAGAGTTGAATATGGGAAACAAAATGCGGAAACAGCAAAAGTCCTAAAGCTGTGAAGGTTATAACTTCATGCAGTACTGAATGTGAAAACACAAGGACATCAGAGACCCAAATTTCAACTTTGGTCAGTAGGAATTCTTCTGTAGATTAAAACAGAACTAAAAATAGTATCCTGATTCTGTGTAATAGCCCAGCAGATTGAAACTGATATGTCTCCTTGCCTACCATCTGAACCAAGAACTGCAGAATTTTACCTTTTTGAGACTAATGTCCTCCACCTTGACATACGTTCACAAGACAATCTTTTCTCCAGCTTCCTCATTTGTCCTGGATCAGGCAGAATAAAAAATGCCGAAGCACCTCCTTTGTAATCCATTTGCACCACAGTGGAAGACAGCTGTTCGTCATAGCCGTGCTTGAACAGGCCCATGCCAAACATCATCGGGACTTCAACAGCCTTGTTCCCATCCACAAAGAATTTGTTCTTTTTAGTGTATTTTGGATCAAAAGGTTTTTCCCATTCAGCTTGAAATATAAGAGACAGAGTTACAGGATATTTTGAGGACATGAAACATAGGACATATTACCATAGGACACATTCACAGATGACAGAAACTGGTACAGCTGGATCAGCTTCAAAGACAAACCAGTTTGCAATGAGCACTTGATCTTACTGAATACTCAGAATAATTCAGTAGCAACACACAGTAGGTAGAGTGTGATGTATAAACTTCCCTCAGATCTTACAACAGGCTACAATATCCTTCATTTAGATGAGATACCAAGCATTCTAGTGTGCACTTTTCTTCCATGACAACAGTTTTAAGAAGCCTATAAAGCCCTCATATGATGCAACCTTTAAATGAGAGCTCAGAAGAAGAACGATTCTCTTCTTTACTTATTCCCACACCAAAACAGACTTGTGGAGGGTGACATGAGGGCTGAATTCTCCAGAGAAATGAAAGGATTCATGTTACTTGCAGAGAGAAGGGTTTTATATGCCACTTTAGTTGATGGCCAATAAAGTCACGAAGAACTTAATTCTGCCAGACTGCTGGGTTAAAAAACAAACAAAACAATAACAGAAACCTTTTTTACTGTCACGGTCACAATATTAAATTTCCAAAGGCTCCTTGCTTAGTCATAGTGAAACAAACTCTCCACATTGAAACTCTGAAAGATTCTTATCCTCAGTGGAGAGGAATTTCAAAGCCAAATTCCAGCTATCCACCACTTCAGAGACTGAGCAGGTTAAAAAAAAGGGGAAGAGTTGGGGGGTTTTTGGTTTTGTTTTTTATTTTAAAAGAAAGGTGTAGCTCTGTAGTAAATTTTGCCTTCTAGAACAAAACTAATTTTTTATCAAATTTAGTGGGGAAAAGTAGAGCCACAATGCTAAGTAAAATAAGTGCCATCAAGAAAACCATGAAACAAGATGCAACCCCTTTTGACTTCTATTTGAACAGTGATTACTAGGCAGCTTGGTACAAATGAGATAATTATCGTCTGCTGTTTCCACCATCTACGAAATAGACATAAACAGCACTTATTTAGTATTTGGAAAGATTGAAATGAGACTTAGTTAGTGCATGTCTTGGGCTCTGAAAATATGAATTGATAACTGCCAATACTCTGAAGATGGGAAAAGTTGCTACTTTTATGATTCTTCATTAACCGTGACTTCTTCTATCATCAGATATATAACAGGCAGGACTTCTGCCTTGATATGCTTAAGGAAAAAAAAAAAGCAGAATGAATCACAGAAACATGGATGACAAGTCCTGAAACACTCAAACAACCTTTATCTAGTGCTCAACTCAGAGAAAACACCCACTGATTTCAGAAGAGCTTTGCTTGATTAAAAACTGAGTAGGATGTTAGGATTTAGCACACAGATAAGACAGAGATGATATTCACTAATCCTTTCCTCCTGTTTCAGAGGAACTCTTATTGCTATGCTCTCCTCTCTCTTAGGAGGCTACCTTCTAGGGATGGCATCTTTCTCAAATGCTTCACTGTGTTCAAGTGGAAAAATGAACCTCAAAGGATGACACTTTGTGGTGACCAGCTCAGCTAGGGCATGATAAGGGACTGGGGTACTGTAGTGGAATAGTATGCCCGCTGGCTGAGAGCCAGGAAAATATTGCCTGACTTTTATCCTTAGGGAAGGACTTCTACACTATGCCACACCACAAAAAAGGGGGAGGAGAGTCAACAGTACTGCACGAGGAAGGTTGTAATGCATAGAGAGTGGACAAGAGCCTAGAAGCATAGACTGGTTATAGAAGTATCTGAGCTTTAGAGATCTTCTCCAGATTAATCCCAGCCTCTACATCAATTATCATTGACCTACTCTCAATTTCAAGATAAAAATCCTTACTATTGCTATTAATGCTATTCTTTAATCTATTTTCTTTAAAATTGATGAGCTAAAACTGAGTGTCCGCCATCTTTGGAGGAGCTGGGAAATCACTTCAGTAATAAGAACAAACATCTAATTTTAAACAAAACTCATTTTTAGAACATGTAAAAGTTATCTGTAATACAAAGTTACGTTTAATACAGGGTTTCTCAGGCTTTTGTCCCCATTGTGCTACTAAATTCATTACTCATTCTTCAAACACCTTCCGGTAAAAGAAAAATCAACAGCTTTTTTGCTTGTTTTGAAAGACGCGCCTCATGCTAAATAAAAGCCTACCTTGAAACATTATTTGAGACAAACAAGTATGTATTCAAGAGAATTAAGAAACATCAGTCATCTGTATTCCAAACAGCTCCTTTTAGCTGTGGTGAAATCTTCAGAGATTAACACAAGGAGCAGAGACACAGATGAAAAGCAAAACAAAATAAAAATATGGTTTTGAGTTACTTTTGGGGGAAGCCTCACATTGGGTAGGAGAGTGGAAGCATCCGGGTTAAAGGTTTTAAAAGAATAGCATTTCTTTTAAAAGAATACCATTTCTAATGTGTCATCTCTGTTTCAATTAAAAAGCTTAATAATATTTTTATCTGATAAATTACATAATATTATTTTTCTGAGTACAATTGCTTTGTTTTCAGAATACAATAAAATGAGTAAGAGAAAGAAGGTTTGAAACACGCAGTATCTGTTATCAGACCACTGATTGAGCCTTACAGCCTTGCTGCTCTTCTTCTCATTAGATCAGCAGTCTGTAAAGCTCTGAGAAGATCTGTAGACTGTATCTAAGCAGACTGCACAAGTTAATTAAGAAAAACAAGCTATTGTGATTAGGCTTGTATTTGATACTGGTGGGTCCATCTCTTCACTGGAAAATATTAGAATCTGCAAATCAAAAAAAAAGGTTGAAAACTGATGCCTCTAGACACATCAGGACTACAGCCGTATTATCAGTAAAGGCATAGTTAGTAAAAAAAAAGAACATGAGTGTGAGACTAAAGCTACTGTTACATGTTTAGCTTTGGATACATGAACATACTCAGTAATAGCAAAACTATTGAGTAAACATATTTTCTTTTAGGTAAGATGCTACGTTTTACTTTAACAGTGTTCTTTGAATTTAACTCTGAACTTGCTAAACAAAAAAACAACTGAAGTGGATTTCAAATTAATTCCTAGCCAACAAAGCATTTAAGAAAGTGCTTAAATCCCATTAGATTGTATAGGACTAGATGCTTCACTGAATAGAGATGCCTTCCTTAAAACATATTTTACTTAATCTTCAGCAGGAAAGAAATGTATATATTGAAAGATACAGGAAAATTTGCCATAAATTCTGCTAGGTTTATCATCAGTGTCAAGCAGAACATTTCCAATAGCTTTGTTTATAATTAAGCATGAGGACCAAAAGAAAAACAAGATATGTGTCCATCTGCAAAACCACATTGCAAAAAAACATAATGAAGTCCAAGACTGACCTGAGGAAATAATGTATAAAGTAGGAGAATATGTTATGTATATCTTACCGTTAAAATAAATATAGCTAATAAGGAGAATTTCAGTAAGTGGATCAAGGTTATTTATAAGGTTCTTGATTTTCCCATTGGTTCTTCTTGCTACATATTCGTTGATCTTTATCTGGGCTTGATCAGCCCTCTTGAAGTTCATAGGATAAACTTGTCCTTCATAGAAGTTTCTGAGATTACTTAAAAATCTATCTTGTGGCTTCAGTCGGTCAAGCACAAACAGGACATTTCCCATATTCAGCTGTAACCACTCATTCTTTCTGTTTACCATTTGCATGAGTTGACGATAACCTTCATGTATTTCATTTTCAGAAATCTCACGTGGGTTAAAGCTAAGGACCCTAAGAATCTGTGTCAGAGTGTCTGATCTGGCACCCAGAGTCAGCATTGCAAAGGCAGTAGAGATGCTCAAAGGAGAGAAGAAAATATTCCCACTGTTTGCACGAGAAGAAATCTCTTTGTAGAAACAACATGCAAACTGACAAACACTGTTCCCTATAGTCTGTTGCAGCATGTTTTGGTTTTCTTGACCTCTTTGATTTTGGTTTCTTACACCTTGGTGATTAGGCTCATAGCAATAACTGTTGGAATGAATCCCAACAACTAAAAAACACAGGAAAAAAAACATCTTCATGTTTCTATAACTCTGTAAAAGAAGAAAAGAAAAATTACATTTGGCTTACAAATCTTTTTACCTTGTGCTTAGCAATAAGTCAATCCCTTCACTGTACAGAGCTGGCTTGGTACCAGTGATTCCAAGCCATTTGAATTCAGGGATACCAGCTTTCTATTTCAAGGAAGCAGACTCTGGAAAATTACTCAACCAACTGAAGAAGTTATGAAAGAATAAAAATTAAAGTCAAAGAGGGATGAAGTAGTACCAAAGACGCTCTCATTAAGGTTAGGCTACAACTCCTTTGAAAATGTTTTGTTTCCAGTGTTCTGTTTTTAATGTGGCTTTAAGTGATAAAAAGCTGTAAGTTAAAAGTACAGGTCAATAGAGCAGAAAGTAAGGGAGCCAGTCAAGGCTGGTCAGTTAAATTTAGCAAGATGAAAAATCAAAGCAGAAGAAAGGCACATTATCCCTCCATTGTGAGGATTAAAATATTATATATTTTTGAATGGGCTGCATGTAAACATATAAGCAGGCACCATAGAGAAAGTAAATGCACTTGTTAACAAGGAAGTGATGAACATTTATTGTGATTCCATAAAGCTTGAACAATTGAGCACCATTTAAAAAAAAAAAACACCAACTTCCACATAACTAACAAAAGAGAGAAATATGCTTTGAGCAACTAGGAAGTTATCAAGACTCTGGAAATAGAGTGTTGCTTATTAAGAAAGGGAAAATGAGTATGTACACAGAAGAGCAAATGGAAACAAGTGTGCCTGCTGCATGCAAAGGCATGTCCAGCCCAGTGACTGAACCAAATCACCTAAAAATTAAAAAAAAAAAAATTTAGAGGAAACTCTAGAACAATCATGGTGTTTGTCATCAGAAAGATAGCAAAGGGTGATTTCGGCAGAGAAGGCTGCAATTGTAAAATGTGAACATGAATGACTGAATTCTGGAGGAACAAAGATACTAAAAGATACCAACAGAACAGGAAAGCCTTTTCCAGAGCAGCATGGAAACCATCCATTCCACATCTGTGGCAATACTTTTAACTCCAGAAATTAATACTGTACCACACTTGATCCAACAACTTTTGTCAATAGACAGAAGGAAGTAAATATGTGGAATATCTGGAAATCCAGAACATCTTCCTGTGGTATATGATCACTTTACCTACAGAATCTTCTATAAAATAAAGTGCTCTCTAGAGGAAAATGTAAGGATTTTCAAAGGGGAAAAATATCTTAGGTTTCTGACTTGCAGTGAGAAATGGTATTCAGACTCTCATGCTTTGTAAAATCATTGAATCCTATCAGCTCCCACCATGATCCCACATTTGGGTTCTCCACTTTCCAGTGTCTTGGTTCTCCAAAATTCAGTGAACTCAGAATGCTGATCTCTGCTTTAATAATATATGCTGTAAATATTCCTTAATTCACACCCTTTGAATATCATTGTTATAGAAATATTACTATCACTAGGAAGGGCCTGAGCCCCATGAGAAACCACTTTCAGACAGTTCACTTTCATATCTAGAACACATTTAAATTTGAGTGCTTTGATTTGTTTGTGACTTGCTCCACCATCACTCTTACTCTAATTCTTTTAGCCTTTTCCTCTATCCACAGTTTCTTTTTTCCAAACTCTCTAGAAGCTTTAGAGAGCAATCCTTAAGTGCCCACTTCCATTTCATTTCATGCCCTGCATTTGTTATTATCATCCGTTTACTTCATTTAACTCTCTAAAACATTTAGAGATGCAGTTTTCCTAAAGAGAGTTACGCTATACAAACATGCCTATCTCACAGAGAACTTATATTTTTATTTAAAAAACCAAAAACATAATAAAACAATCCAAAAAGCTTTAAATTGTAAATTGAATACAAATATGGTAATTTCTCAACTGATTATTCAGAAACTGTTGCCCTGCATATAACGTTTGACAATTTTTCCACAGGAAAAAAATGCATTACTTACGGTACAGTCAAAAGGGTCCTGTTGTATTCACTAGGTCTGCACAGGTCCTTGCTCAGTTGTTTATGCTGCTGAACACAAAGCAGGGAATCCTCTAGTAAAGGTTAAGATCATCTAAGGGTTGTGACTCACACATTATAATTTTAGAGATTAGGTAGTGCAAACAATGTTGAAACTAGTTTTACTGGACACCTAACTTTGCTGAATATATGTTTCACACGTGACTTTTTATTATTCATGACAATCTGATTGCCCTGGTTAGATTCAAACCAATTTTCCTCAAACTGAACCTGCTGTTTCTTAATATCATTCATACACATCTTAATTGCCCATATCTACTATTTTATGAATAAGAGAGTCATCAAAAGTAGTAACTACAGAGAAATATCTTGAACATAATTTCCAATGGCATTGCTGCCATTAAGGCAGGAGGACAAGGTGTGATGAACTGGGACAATCTGAATTTTTGTGACCTAGCCTGCTTGTCTCCTGCATATCCATGCCTGGGCTCGATTGTCTCCAGGTGAAGCCAGTGATGATTCTAATAGGTGCAGGGCTTAAAACACTGTTTTGCTACATTAGCAAATGCTGCCGTAAATGTGCCTGACTATCAACTCCCACACAGGGAATCCGCTGGCAGCAAGAGCTGTGATAACGACTCCTGGGCCACTTGCATGGCCCTGCGCCTGGGGAAGAAGGAATGCAGCTGGGATACCATTGCATGAAGGTGATCCCAGTTACAAGCATGGCCTGGGGACAGGGGGTGGAAGCCTAGGAACATGGGTGTTAAATAGAGCAAGTCTTTAGACCAGCTTACTATGTTGAGATCTGGGATGTGGGGAGCAGGCCCCTCTGATCGTGTGCCAAGTTCAGCTGGGTCAGATCAGACAGCCCAGTATCCTGCGCTCAGCTCTACTCACTACAATTAACTCCTGTGACTGCTGGGGCAAGCTGGTGGGTGCAGAATGACAGAAGCATTGAAGAAGCAAACTCTGGAGACTATGTAGTCCAACCCCTTGCTCAAAGCAGGGTCAGCTACAGCAAGTTGCTCAGGACAGTGTCCAGCTGGATTTTTACTTCCTTCAACAGTGGAGACTCTACAATCTCTCTGGGCAACCTGTTTCAGTGTTTGATGCCACTGACACAAAAACACGTTTTGTCTACATTTAAATGGAATTTCTTGTATTTTAGTTTGTAGTCATTGCCCCTTGTCCTGTCACTAGATGCCACTGAAAAGAGGCTATCTCTTTCTTTACTCCTCCCGTCAAAAATCAGGTATTTATACACATTGGTAAGACCCCCACAGGCCTTTTCTTCTCTGGGCTAAACAGTTCCAGCTCTCTCAGCCTCTCCTCATACGTTAGATGCTGCAGTCCCTCAATGACCTTTGTGGCACTTTACTGGAGTCACTCCAGTATGTCCATGTCCTTCTTGCACTGGGGAGCCCAGCACTGGATGCAGCACTCCAGATGCATACACTAGGGATAAGTAGAGAGGAAGGACCACTTGCCTTGACCTCCTGGTGATGCTCTTCTTAATGCAGCTCCAAGATGTTGTTGGCTGCATTTCCTGCAAGAGCTTACTGCTGGCTCATGGTCAACTTGGTGTCCAGCAGGAGCCCCAGACCCCCAAGCACAGCATCTCATGTTTCCATTTCTAAAACTAGGATATTTTCTCTCAATTTTCCTTCAAAATGCAAGCATTTTCAGGGAGGGACCAACCCTTACTATACACAAAATAGACGGAATGCTGATCTCAATGCTGTTTCTAAGCACAATTGAAATACTAACCACAACAATAAATCAGCAACATTTTCTGAGAGGCAAAGATGCAACCAGTGAAAGTTGTTGATGATTGCGACCTATCAAGCGACTCAAAAGACTGCAAAAAACCCCTCTTAAGCAAGTTGCTTATGAACCAAAGCTTGAGAAGTAGTACTGCTTTGAGGCAGTATACTGGACTCACACATAATGTGTTTTTCATGCATAGCACTCATCTGAAAGAGTACTCGAGATACTGTTTTCACTGCTTCTTGTATAAATAAGAGCCAAGAATCTCACTTAAAGCTGAATTTTAATAATGGGCTGCAGTTTTCATGGTATATAAAAACTGATTTCTGATGAAGGAAGGAAGCCCAATTAAATACAGACGCCATGCTAATGACAAGGTGATGGATGAATGACTAAGCTAGATTTGAACACACCTAGACCACACCTCAGGACACTTGCAGGAGAAAGCCTGCTACTGAACGTGGAAAAGCCTGCCCTGTGAGTGGAAAGAAAGCACAGAAAATCAATACAGGATCAATTTAAATGAATAATGTGAATCTCTGAACACTAGTATTAAAGAAAATCCAAATTTGTCTTTCATGTCTTTCCAGTGTCAAGCCATGAGAGGAAGGACGGTAAAGGAAAAGGTAACAGTTCCTGACCCAACTGCGTAATTTCTGTATTTGATGAAAAAGCTTCAATAACAATAATTTATATCATAACTATAAGCAGAATACTGATTTACAAAAAATTCAGGCATTTTGTTCAATTTTGAAGATTGGGATATTCCACAGTAACTTTGCATGTGTTGAAGATATGATATGGATAGTGAACAGGAAATTCCCTCACCTACACTGGGGACTTTTCTAAAAGTTCCCATGGCTCTTAACACAGCTAGCACTGAATTGTTCATATGTGCTTGAGCCCCAGTTGGCAAAATTTAGTGTAAATATATCTGCTTTGAGAAAAGAGGTTGAGAGAGGTTTGTTTACGCAAGGTTTCTCTCTTTGCTATACCCAGTAACCACTGGTGGCATGAGCAGGGAATTCTACCGCATAAACAAGGCCCCAGAGCTTCTCCTTAGCCTGTGCTAAACCACAGATACCAGGTGTGTATATACCTTCAAAGAGATGGAAGAATCTCTTAATTTGTTGTCCCATTGAAACTAAAGCACTTCCTCATAACCATAATTAAAAGGGAGGTAACAGGGAATGGAAAACAAATTTATATTAAGTTGTACTTTTCTGGAGCTGGCAGTACTTTCTCTTGAAAATATGATAGAAGAGAGTGTACAGCCCATGTAACCTGTAAGGTGTGATCCATCTGACTTAGGACACCTGTTTTCCTGCAATGACAAAAATATGGTCTTTTATAAATGGTTCATATCTTGAAGAATTTCTCAAAAATTATTGCTCAGTAGGTAGAGAACTGTTAGAGATGACCTACAGAGACAGAAAGCACTCCAAGGTCTGTTTAGACTTTGCACAATCCCTTTAGTCCCAGGATTTCCTACCAGTAAATCCATTACACTACACAAAAAACAGGTTGAAGAATTCACCAAACTGTCAATGGCTGGGATAGCTTGGAGTGGGCTGGCATCTCTCTTCTCATGCCCCTCACAAGCCCTCCAAGCACCTACACCATTCCCGTCACCACTTCCTCAAATGACTCACCACCCAGTCCCCTTTGGCTCCACTGACACCTTTTGCCCTCACCTCCAGCATCTCCTTTAGCCTCAATGCTACACAAAGGGGACAGGGAGAGGGGAAGACAAGTAGTAGGTAGCAGTTTGCCTCAAGAAAGCTGAAGAACCAGCACACTGAAGAACAGGTATTGGTTTACTGCTCATGGCTTCTCCTCAAAGCCAGGGAATTGTTTCTCCTATGAAATTAGCTCCCTTCCTCCTCAGCACATCCTTCAGTTAAATATGACTTTTCTGCTACATAAGAAAACTCCTTTCCTTTTTCTCTTCCCAAGCGGTCTGTGAATCACTGTCCCACACTTCATATCTTTTGCAATTTTAACAGCTTGCCCTTGCAAATTTTCTTTGATCTGTTTGGTGAAATTTTACAGCTTTAAAAGTTCTGTCTGCTGAGAAAATCCTCATAACACTGTTTTCCTCTTAGTTTCAACAACCTTATTGTCCCAAAACACCAATACCTTGATGGCAGACACTAAGATTAATGGCTTTAGTCCTTATCACCAGCTCTTGACATTTTAAATAAACAAGGAGGCAAAAATGCTACAGAGAAGAAAATCCCGCTATATTCAAAATGAGATTCACAGCTGACCACAAAGAGAAAATTCTCAATATTATATTAATAAACCATACATAGACAACCATCCCAAGAATACCTTGATTCCTTTTTCTTACTTCCTTTCTCCAGGTTTGACTTCCTTTCTGAATGGCTTTCTCAAAATAAACAAAACTAAAGAATTGTGTATCCTGCACAGATAGTCAGACTAGCGGTAACGCCAAACTATAGTACTCTTCCATGACACTAGAAACATGCATCCAAAAAAAGAGAGTGTTTACTCAGGCACCAGACACTAGCACATTTTTCATCATAAATCTCAAGGTGCTTCATATCATCAAAGAAACATCAACAGCTGTTTTGTAGAGAACATGCAGACAGCAGCTTAGTCTCTCAGCACAAACAACAGAAACTGGGGAAGAGGATGACAGTCATCATAAAAGATCCTTTTTTTGGGGACAAGATCAAGTTCTGATGCATTTGGTTAAATGCTGAGTTATCTGAATACTGTTGAGTACCAATTATCTGAATACCCTGGAAACAAGTGTAAGAATTTAGTTACCAACTATTGCTCATTCAGTGTATTTGAAGTTGTTTGATCCATTAGCACTTCTCAGGGGGGTGGGGGGAAACATGATAGATTAACCTAAACTGCAGCATAATACTTTCTCAAACTACTTCTGCTAGACATTCAGTGAGACCTCAGAGATTACTAATTGAGGAAGGCAAGTAAGAAGCGGTGTCTCAGAAAGCAAAAGGTACTGTTCTCCATGTAGGACTGAAACATAGAAAGGAGGCCTCTAGACGTCAGGCTAATTATGCTGATGTGGCTGTGCTACTGTTTAAATATGACAATTGATCTCTGCACAGCATGTTCCTTGCTGTATACTCATGCCAGCTTATTCAGAACAAACTTAGGTGTCTAGCATGACATCACATTGCACAAACTGAACACAAACACCAACTCTTTCATCCAAAAAGTTCTTCTGAATGGAGTTCAACACATAGAAAAGCTCAGAAAGACTTCTGAATGAACTGAGAATGAACCCAGTTCCAACATTGCCCTAAGGGAAGTTATGTCGTCCAGAATTAATCTTGTAGACAGCACCTCACATGCTCTTTCTCAGACATGCATGAGAATCCAGAGTACTACCAAAATGGGAACTCCAGTCAGAAGGACACTCCTGTACCAGAGTGCCAGACTGCATGACTCCACTGCTTCTGACACCTGACCTAGCTCATCCAGGTCTCCCTTAGATACCTCTGCAAACCTCTGCTTTGCACAGAGTAGACATACTCTGGGAAGTAAGCAAATCTGGCAAGACTAGCTAATGATGCCTCCTGTGATAATCAGCCCAAGGCAATGCAGATGTTACAATATGAAAAAAGAAGCGAAAATGTAATTGATTATACAACTTTGGAAGAATTTACAAGTCACAGAAGTTGTATAGCATAGTAAGGTCCTTGTTCTTTCTGACTACTAATTCAAAGGAATTTTTCATAGAAGCACAGTCAACATTGCACCAAGAGATGAATTACTGATAATTAGAAAACACAGAGGTCATTGTTCATTGTAAATTGGACCTCGGTGCACAGGCCCATGTGATGATTAAAACTCTGAAATTGCAATTTAAAAAAAACTGGGTAGTGGAAATCACACAAGTGAAATTCAAAGTTTGCAGCAACAAGCTGATGCACACTGAGGAAATGTGTGAATTAGAGGTATGGATAAATAAATGGAGGGGAAAAAAGTGTACTCCTTCCTGAAAGCAGAGTCTGTAAAAATATGTTATATCCCTTGCTCTCTAGTCACAGGGCAATGAACTCACTGGAAGGGAAATGAGACAAAACAACCAAGAAAAAACTTGAGCATGTATCCTTGAGCAAAGCACTCTCCAGAATGCAGATTAGATCTGAGAGGTGACCACTCAATGGGACATACTTTGGACTTAAATGAACATACTTCTTAAGAGGGCACACTTCATACTTCAGCAAGAAGAAACTTCTTCCCTTCTGGAAAGTTGCAGGTGAAGATTTATTCACACTGGTTGGAAAAATAATATCTATTTTTTTTTCAAATTATTATTTTCACTCCTGTGAAATAGCCTTAGGGTGAAATATTACAGCTGCACACGTGGTTGTTCTACTGGTCCATTGCACCAACCCATTGTTCAGGAGATATGCTGTTTCCAGCTATGCTATTGCAACTATTTGCAGTTGTGTTCAGAAAGCTAAACTCCATTATCTCAACTCTGACAGGCTAAAAAGTTAAATTCTGATCTGGACTTTGCACTGTTTAGCAACTAGCAAACAAATGAGCAAAATGTGATTTGTCACATGCAGATATTTAATTTAGCAGAAAACAAACAATCTGAATGCCTTTAATATCTTTAAGCTACAGCCAAGGGAGCTGTGGGCCTGCACAACTCTAAAGAGATGAAATTATTTATTTGGGATGCTGGGTGCATCCATCACTTCATGATCATAATGAAAATCACATAAAAGAAATTAATGATCATGAGCACATGCTCAGTGGTCTATGGAGATCATCATCCAAGGACAGACATATATGCTGAGGATTAAACACCACCTCCAAATTCTGAAAGACAGACAGACAAAGGACATAGGATTTGCTGCTCTTCCTGAAAAGGCTTCTGTTAGGCAATGTTGACAATAGCCCAAGGAAAATGAGCTTTAGGACAATAAACAATGGGAACTAGTAGTAATGATATTGGAAGACTGTACATGTCCAGAAGGCAAAAAGGACCTCAGAGATGTTCTGAACTTGGTTAGTCAGGGTAACTAGTAAACTGGTTCTGGGTGACTGGAACTGTTTGCAACACCATTGCATGGCTAATACATCTGAGGTGGGGAGAAAAGTTCTAGTGATGAAAATTGTACCTATAATGGTTTAACTCGGTGGACACAGAAAATGTGGGGTGTATCACTGAAGAAGCAACGTGAGTTACAACTGTGGCACTAAATGAAAAGGGAATTTCCTTCCTCATAATTGCCATGTAACACACACTAGATGATGTATACCCCAAATGATTCAGCTCAATTGTTCCACAAATGCTTTTTTTGTGAGAAAATCTATGAAAATCTTCAAAAGCTGAATATGCCTTTAAACCTATTTGGAAGCCAGAGATTATAACGGCATCAACACTGGGCATGGGAAAGCCGGTTGACTTAGGAAGTTCTGTAGAGGCGTGATGGCAGATCAGTGGCACAGCACAGCTGCTGTGCTTCCCACTTCACTGCTGGAAGGAGGATTCAGCATCCTTACTCTGGGAATATCCATTGCTCCACAAACAGCATGCCCCTTTTCGGATCCTGCATGCATAGGCACCACCTCGTCATGCTGGACACCTTTCTCCGGCACCTCCTCTATTTGCCAAGCATGTGCCTGAGCAGCTCAGCAAGCGATCACTCCATCAGAGTGGCATTTGGGACAAACCCTCTCTCCACAGAAAAGACTAGTACATGCGGACACCAGAAATGTGAATTTGCTAGGAAAAATTCCAAAGCATCACAAGGGGAGAGACATACCTGCCAGAGAACGAAACAAAAAGAAAATCAAGTAACATTGTTTTCCTCAGGCCATAACAAGACCGAAACCTCCCACAGACACGTGTCCCTTCTGCCTCTTCAATCAATGTACAAGCCAGTCATTGAAGAATGTATGTATTATAGATCTGTGTATGTATGTATTTTAAAAGTTGCTTAATAATGGGCTGTGGCATGAAGCGAAAGAAAAAAGCAACAGTTGCACAAGAGCTGTTAAGCGAAGAGACACTCTGCAACAGCTACTAAAGCAGGAGGAGCTTTGGCAACTGCAGCACAGAAAAAATTTAAAGGAACTCACATTTTGGATTCGTCTGATGGTGGCTGCTGCTTCCTGGAGAGGGTCTCATCCAAGCAAGCTAATGACAACTGGAGCCCTCCTCCCTGATTTCAGCAGGAAGGATCAGGTCCACCGAGCTTTCTGACCATCTTCAGGGCAAACTGCAGACTCACACTGTTCATGTGATGGCAAAACGATGTCGAGACTTTATGTTTTGCCTCAGCTGTTCACAGCCTGGTGCAATCTCAAGACATTATCCCTGAACTCCTGCAAGATTGCAGCAGCCTACTTTTGCTGCTGAAAGACAAAAGATGGGGCCTAATCCAAACCCAACTGAAGTCAGCAGAAAAAATGCCAACTGTTGCTGCCTTTTCAAGGCTTTTCAAGAGAATCAAGTTTCAATCTTTTGGAGTTTCCTTCATATATCACTATCTTTGTTTACATTTTTGCCCATGGCAATAGTTTCCTGAACCTATGGGAATTAGAACAGGTTACTGCAAGATAAACAAGGCTGGGAGTTTGTAGGCGCCAGATACTCTCTGATAAGTCCCTGTGTGTACGCTCAAATCGTGCAGTAAAAAATCACTAATCTACTTTTCTTTCATGTAGGAGCAGGTTACCTTTCATTTACTGCAGGGTAACAGCAGTCATTCAAGCAAATATGTATAGGACAGTGTCCAACGAGGCGGCTCTTGTACTCCAGTGCAAACAGTACGACACAAAAAAAAAAATATCAAACAGCAGTTCGTGCTTTTGTTATAAGATCAGTTCTGGGATTACTGGCTTAGTTTTTACCAGCTCCTTGAGAAAATGGGCTGTATATTACACATAAAAAGGTATGGCAGTGCTATTTTTTACACCAAGTCATGATTAATTTATATTCCTAAATAACTCTGAGCAAATGACACATATTGGTCTTCACTCCTGCCAGTATTAAGGTACTTATCTGATGGGTTTGGAAGCTTAATGGGATTCCCTTCGTAGCTCTTCTAAAAATACCATTCCATTTTTTGCACTTTGCTAAAAGAAAACCTGTGCTTGCCAAAGTACACGTTCTCCAGATAGAGCAACCATTGTCAGACGTCTCTGCAGTTTAGCTCAACATGACAAAGGTTGATGGGAAGGCATAAGGCAATATTTTCAGAAATGCCATAAAGTTCAGAGCCTATGTCCCATTTTCAAAAGTGAATGAAGTTCTAAGGAGTCAGGTTTTCAAAGGAATTTAGCATACAAAGAAATTTGAGTTTTCTTCAGCATATACACAGGTTTGTAACCAATTTGAGCACTTTAGAAGCAAAGGGCAGTTATTTTTATGTGCATGAACATTTTAAAAAATCCATTCCTTGAAAGCTACAGTTCCAATGCTTTAAAGAATTGGATTCTCAAATATTAAAATATTTTTATTGAGATTTTGCTGTATCTTTCAGAAGTAAAGGAGAACAAAGAAATAAAAAGAGAAAGGAAATCTGAAATTACAAATATTGTTCTAGTAATTAGATACCCACGGTGCATAGGGTTTAATAATTAAATCATAGATACAGTTATTTCAGCACTAACAACTGTAGGTATGAATTTGGATTTCTTTTACTGTGTAATATAATTTCAGCTCTCCTGCTTGATGAACAAAACAACATTGGGCAAATGGTATAAACACATTTTAAGTGAAAATGAAGTGGAACCACTGAAAAGGTGAGTGGCAGAAAGTTAGAGTGAATAACAGAAAAATAAGGAAAAAGTTTGAAGGGGAGACAAAGAGGAGACAAGAGGATTCTGAAAATGAGATTAAATATGTGTTAGCCATACTTCATACAGTCAGTTTTATATCTATACAAAATAACATCCAACTATTCATATTCCTGTTATTTTCTTTTAAGAATTCCACTATACAAAATAACATCCAACTATTCATATTCCTGTTATTTTCTTTTAAGAATTCCAATGCCAAAATTTGTAAAAGAAGATAAAAAATAAAATAAAAGAACACTCTCTATTTTAGAGGGAGAAGTCCCTCCAAATCTCTCATTAATGCATGAAGTATAATATTAACTACATTCTTTGGCTTCCTGCAGTAACTGAATAAATCAATTTTTCTAACTTATGTGTAGAAAAACTTTTCAGTAAAAAGTCAACATAAAATACTGTTTGGCTAAAAATCTCTTCCCAAAATACTCCTGGTGGACATTTCACCCCACAAAGGAGTTTCACAATAACAAATACACTACACTACACACAGATACAGATACACTTTGCCTCTTACTAAGACGATACTGACTACTGGGTTGCAAGTAATACCCTTCTAAGCTCCCTTTCTGTTTGTGTACAACCTTTTGCTAAGCTAAATGTATACCACACAAACAAGTTGCTAAGAGATAACACAGATTGTGAAATTACGGTACATTAGCAGCAACTGCTTGGATGCCCATGTAATCTTACCCGCATTGAGTGTAATGTAGTTTGCACCTCAACGAATGGGTGGCAAAGGCCTTACATGTAGCATAAAGAGAAGCCATTGGGTGGAGTAGGTAACATGCTGTAAATCCACACCCCAACTTGCCTCATGGTAATTTGTCCATGCAGATATCCCTCGGGTTGCCTGGAGATGGATATTCTTTTCCTCATCAAAGAAAACAAGGAAACTGTCCTTGAAAAATGAAATGCTTATAGAAAGTGCAAATGCTTATAGAAAGTGCAAGATACTTCACTGTTCAAATAACTGAAAAGTTGGAAGCCATATGTGAAAATTTAGCTCTAAGCAGTGAGTTATTTGAAACAATATATTTTTCAGAGTTAAAATTGAAAACAGCTTTTAAATTCTTCTAATAGAAATCTGTGGTCTGATTTTCCAAAGTAAATGTTTGATTTTGAAATCTTTGTGAACTCAGAAGTCCCCAGCATGAAAAAGACCTGAGATGTGCAAGGACCATGGTACTAACCACTGCCAAAATGAAACAAAGTTATGCCCTGAATGACCTAACACTACCCTCTGTAGTAAACTCAGTTTATGATTCTGGAGCTCTGTTAACTAGGCAAACTATATAATTTTTCATTTTTCTTATGATTTGTATATATATATTATCACATAAATGAGCCAAAGACAAAACACTGAGAGGCTATTTTTTATTTGCTTGGGATTTGGGGTTTTGGTTTTTTACTAAACTTCATGCATCTAAAAAAGGCTCTATTTTTCAAACATAGTTGTGTTTTTAAGTGAAGCATTACAAAATCAACGCTGTCAGGCACAAAAATAAGTATGTTTTTCAGCATGTATGTTCATTTATCTGTGTACTAAACTCACTTTGCAGTTGAACTTACCTGCAGACATGTTTTGTTGGCACGAGTTTTATTCAGTTAATATTTAGTTCTAAAAACATCACTCTTTTTCCTATTAATGATCAAAGTCTTGTGGCCAGCCTTTTGGCAGTGTGTAGTTCTTCTTTAGATAGTTTTTACCCCTGAGACAGCAACTACCTCAGCTAAGTAAGTGTTGCAGGAATCATCTTAAATTTTTAAAGGTATTTTTAGGTAGAAAAGAGAGTAGAATCACCACATAGAAAACCGAATGGTTTGGGGATGATGTGTTACTATGTTTTATCCACTCTTCTTACTCAATGTATATCTCAGATCAAAGACATACCCTGTATAGTATTACACCAATTAGTAGCTAACAGGAGAAGGAAGTCAGGGGAAAAAAAAGTAAGAGGGAGCAGAGAGGGATTAGCAGAAAAGTAAAAGAGTGTTTATTTGAATGCCTGAATCTTCCAGCCCACACAGTCTTAAACTGGCTGACTAACTACATCACTGCCTTCACTTGCTAAATTGACTTTTTTTCCATGCAGATTAGTTTTGTGTGTTCCAAGAATTCTCTCTTTTTGAGCTGGAATTTTGTGGTTTTAAAAGTAAACAAATGTCTGGTCATTCAGGAAAGTTCATGATGCAACAATGCTCAACACAATAACTGCTTTGAACTACATGGAGATCCGTAGTATGGAAGGCTAAAGAGAGCAAAACCTGCCATGACCTCAACAAAGCTACAATCATCTGCCTTGTGTCAGTACAAGGGCATAAAGCAACAAGCACAGACACAAGTTCAAGCTCTACAGTTAGACAGGCAATCCCTATGTATAGATGAAGGGCTCAGCTACAACTCCCTCCTGAAGCAGGAGTGACAGACACACCCACATCAATGACTGGAGAGAGATTTACTTAAGTGAGGCATGTAGGGCCAGTACAGCAGGATAGGTGCAACAGCACAGTATGCATCCCGCCAGACAAAACTCCATAGCTATTTGAAGAAGTTCCTATTAAACTCTTGCTTCATCCTCAGTACCACCCTGAAGGAAGGAATGTGTTTATGGCACAAGTTAACAGGCCGGCCCACACCCTTGTCATGGGGGAAGGCACAGCCCAAGGAGCATGAAAAGAGGTCAAGCCGCAAGATAAAGCCTGCGACAGAAACAAATGGCAAAAATACATGCCAATATCAACTTCAAAGGAGATAAAGCAATGTAAGGCACAAACAACATCAGGCTCGAAGATATCATCTGATGCAGCAAATGCCCGTAACTTGCCTGTTGGCATTATGGTAACAGCAGAAGTATGTTACATGCTTCCTAACACGCAGAGGAACACAGGACTGCACAGTTCTTACAAGCAATAACTCCAGATCAATAGGACTCTGGTGGAGATCGATGTATATCTGGAGAGACGGGGGTGCTACTCCGAAAGCAAAGAAAGCAAGACTGTTCAGGTCAGTTCGTAACAAGCAAACAGCTGAGGAAGCAATGCTCCCTCTTCCTATACGCTCCAATCTCCATCTGCTTTTATAGCATGGTCTTTCCTGATCTCCATCATATACTTCCTCATCACTTCCCTTTTACCATGTGTAACTTCTCACTCTCCCTCAAATTATTCCCTCACATGAGCTTGCTTTGACCACTCCCATTATAAAAACATCCCACCATGAACCAACTTGTTTCATCAGTATCACTCCATCTTCTTTTCATTCTGAAGCTCTTTGAACACAACTTTTATAGTTTCTACCTAGAGCTTCTCTCCTTGTGTGGTTCCTTCCCTTTGCAACTGAAGCTGTTTTTACCAGAATATTTAATAATGCTTCTGTAGCTAAGAGCTACATCGGTAACCTATGATTTATGGGAAAGACGGGGGAAATCTGTGTGCAACTTATACATTCTAGTTGATGTTATACAGTTGTTATGAAACTCTTGAATCATGGAAGGCCTCATTATATTGGGAATCCACCATTTGTTTACAAAGGCTGTATCACATCCCTCCCAGACAAAGCACAATAATGGGTTGTTATAACTTTAATGATAACCTATTCAAAGACCTCTGGCACAATTAGTTGGATGAAGTCTAAAGAAACCAGTTCAATAACTACTCTGCATGAAATGCAGAGCAGAACAAAGGAAACCAGGCCTTCAAGGAAGGAAATCAGAATCAGAGGCTGGATAGAATGACATTAGTAATGAACAGGAAACTTGGGCAGGAGTGATGGGTTCTGTGTAGCTGCAGGAACTTAGCCTTAAATGAATACAAACTAAGCAAAATATGAGGGACAGGGCATCCAAAGGCTCGAGGGCAAAAGATAGTCTTGTTTTCTTTGGATTTTGATTATTTCCTCTGGTTCTTTTCTGACCTCCTTAATTATTCCTTCAATATGTCCCTCAAAGACGACATCCTGCAACAAAGTCTAGCTGAACATCTGCTTTTGGGCTACTCACCAAACTGATAGCTGAAGTCACAAACACTTGGTCTTTGACTAAACAAATCCTTGAGGAATCTAGTCAATGCATCACCCTTCAGTTTTGGGTCTTCAGGCAAACTTGTGCAATGCAGGTCATCTCCACAGTTCGTTAGCCTGTCCCAAATGTATATGCCTTTAAAATTCTACTGTGACTTAAGGACACCATTTTCCAAACTCTAAGGGGTTGTACAAGCATTTGTGTTTACAGTCGAGCTCCAAAGGCACAAGATAAACAAGACAGAAGTGTTTTACTGAGCTCTTGCACATCATTTTGCTTAACAAGCAAAACCCAGAGGTTACAAATCCTAAGAAAACTTCCTAAATATAATGTCTCATCTGCTAATTCTCGCTTTCTTTGGGAAACCCAGAGTCTGTCTGTGCTCAGCAAAGCTGTTTCATCCTTCTTCAGTGAGCACCTGAGCAGTTCCTCCCCTAGACAGAACTTGTGAAAAAACAAAGAAAGCAAACAGCTCCATTTTTTTCTTAAGTTCTTTTTTCTTCACATTATCCTTGAATTTCCTTTCTCTTAAGAATATATGACTGACATTTTGTAAGGTCAAAGGCAACTCACTATTCTGTCTCTATGGTTAGCACTGGTTCTTTAGGGATACAATATAAGAATGAGGTCAACTAAAGGCTGATACTTCCCTCCCACCTTGTTGCAATCAGTATTTTAGGAATTTCCTGAGCCAGAGGTTGCCTCCAGAGTTGACTAGCCCTTGACAGAAAACCATATCATTTTTTTCAGTTTCTGAACACATTTATACTTTTGGCATCCTGTCACAAGGAATTTCACTATTTAATGCTGTGCTGCATGAGGAACTATTTCCTTTTGCTTGTTGTAAACCCAGAACCTAGTAATTTACTTGGAGTCCCCTCAGTTCTTGCAGTAGATAAAATACAAAGGGAGAAAGATTCTGAGAAATATGGGTTGAGTGGAGGGAATGGGATGGCTTTCAAATTGCATTCCTGCATGCTCTCCCACCTACTCAGATCTTCCCCTTCCTCCTATAAGGGGTTCTACGTGAAAGACCTGAATCATGAAAGATGTTGTCCATACCTCTTTACTCATAACAGCTTAAAGAAATTGAATGTCTTTATTGAGAGATTCTGTCACATAATTTTTAGAAGTTCAAGTAGAGTATGTCAACCAGATCTATTAATCCGTGAAACATGATTCACTTATAAATAAACTATGCTGGTTCTTTCACCACACATCATAATTATTTCTATGTCCACTAATTTTATCCTTTATTATAGCGCCTAATAACTTGCTTGGTATAAAATTTGTACTTGGTGGTGCACACTTCCCTGGATCCTCCCCTACCCAAAACCCTTTAAAGAAGACTAGGATCACATTTGGACAAAGGTGTGGTGATGTTCCCATTTATTTTCCCCATTTGTTCTACAACATCTTCCAGATGACTCAATGTTCTAAAATGTTTTCCAACAGCATGTTTAAGTAAATTTGTTTTCAGAAAGATTGCTCTCTTGAGAAACCAATTCTCCTTCAGAGGATCTGTTTCACTGTACAGGACGTGTTAATATTAACTCTGTCTAACCATCCTCTGTTACTGTGTTTGTGCCATCACACTTAAGAACTTCAGCCCCATAGGAATCCAGGGAAATCACAGGAAGATCATGATCACCACTAAGCTAAAAATAAAGCTTGTAATCTCATATCTAAATATGGAGAATTTGTGATGTAAAGAAAACACCTTATCCTGAAGAACTCATCTGTGACCTTATACTATCACCCTTCCAATTTCTGATGGGGATTTTATAGTATACTGGCTTTGGTTTTCCTTCTCCCCTGTGCCTCAACCTGGGATATTTCATACACAAAAAAAGACAGCTACACTATTTCTGAATCTCAGATCTGCCTCTTTTAGTGAAGCTGAAATCTTAGTCTGTCTCTCTTTCATCTCTTCATTGCCTAGACTCCACGTCAAGCTCAGTGCAGCAAAATAAACACTCTTAAATATTCCTCAAAAGGAATTTTCACTACTGCCTACCATGCACGTATCAGAGCCGGGGCAGCTATAATCTGAAATGTTTGCACAGCCATGAGGACATGAGGACATGATGCTATTGGGAGACATACCACATGCACATACCGCACCAGCTAAAACTAACAGAGATTAAAAATGCCCTAGTCTTTCCTCCCAGAAAATATGTGCCTGGACACCATTACAACCTTGTTTCCTTGAAAGACTCATAACCTACTTCTTTTTCTCAGATCTCCTTAAGGTTTTCACAAGCAGTCTAGTTTAAGTCCTGCAGGGTTTTTTTATGTAACTTGTCTATATATTGCCATTGTTGTCCATGCGCACAGCAAAAAATTTACCCAAGTATACTACCAAGTACTTTCCTGTTCCTGACAAATGTTCTTCTGTAAGGATTTTTCAAAAATGTCACACTGTCTTTCTTCATGCATCACTTCACTCTCTCTTCCTTTTAATTATATCAAATATGAACTCTTTATCTTTTTTTCAGAGCCTTTTCTAGTCTTTCTACTCCCTAAAGCTCTCATTCAGTGTCAAAGGACAACTCTTGCCCCTTATGCCCCTCCCCACCATTCTCATACTACATTTTCAAACAAGCACTTTCATATATTCTCCCATCTTGACACTAATGCTTTGAAGAAGTTCCTTATAATTATTGACATGGCCATGTAGTTGTTCTTTTTTAAATCTTCCTTACACCTTCCTTTGTTATGGTGCTTCTATGGTGGAGAAGAGTGATTACTCTGTTCATATGGTTGCAGTGTTCATTCAGTGAGAACACTGCAAATCACACTTGTCAGTAGGGCACTACTGCTGCTCATCAGCCTGCCTATGTTTATCTTTCCTCTCTTGTCTAATTAAATTGAACGTTCCTAGGCATAGTCTTTTGTGTGCATATATTTGTGTTTAGCAAAGTCAAAACCACAACAGTGATGAGATACCACTACACAGTACAAGATGCAAGACCCAAGGAGCAACTAATTTGAGCAAGTATGCTAAATACATATGGCACAAGAACCATGTCTGATTTCACTGAAGATAGAAAGGGCAATTACTGATACCAATATTGCAAGATGGCATCCTTAAACACTCGAAAGCAGCAACAACATCCAGATGAGCAAGCATCTTCATGATTCATTCTTACCTGCCTGTTGATAAAGAACATTACAGGCAGCTATTGTGATTATCACCTTCTCTGCCAAATGTCGATAAGAATTTCATCCTCACCGAGGCTTGACAGTGAGCAAAGCACAGTCAAAGGAAACATGAACGTGACAAGTTCTTACACTGCTGCAGTGGACCACCAAAAGGACCCTGACTCTTCTGCACTTTCTCCTCCTCTGTGGTTTGCTAAATACTTTGTTTCCTATATTGCATTTTTGCTGTTTTCCACATTGTGCGTGTAGATGGGATGTTGTCATATCCTTGTTCAACACAGTACAGTTTGCTCAGTTAGATCTTTCCTACAGCCCCAAATTTTCCATGCTATTAAAGAAAGTAAACTGAGAGAAGGAAAAAGAAGGTCACCTGGCAAAGCTTGTTTAATACATGGTCTTATTACATTGAGCTTCATCTTTGTATTCCTTTCATTTCTTGTTTTTCTAATTCACTGCAGCACTTGCCTAAAATTAGATTACAAATTCACTGGGTCATGTATTTCAGACCTCTTTTACCAAGTGCAAAATTCTATGCAAATGGTAAACACCAATCATTACCATAATACGAATAAATGCAAATTAAATGCTGCTCCAGGAGCTATTCTCTCAAAATAGTAACAGTCAGCATTTATGTAGGACTTCCCCCCCACCTCCCAAACTGCAAATACACTAGTTAATTAATTGAGGCTGAACAACAATGCCATAATTAGCCAAGCCCAGGCTGCTCTTAACAGTGATGGGGCTACTAACATAATGAAGGCATTCATGGTTCCAAGAAAGTACCCATTGCCATTTCACTGGATAGAATTAAATATTGTTTATGCATAGAATGATTGGTCTTATGACCGCACTAAGTCCATACCGAATTGTAAGAAACATGGGAAATGAACAGAAAGAGCTTGCATCTTCACTCAGCAGCTGGCAACCACTACATGTGATCTACAGAAACAGTGTCTGAACAACACTGGAAGGTTCAGTTGTTTTAGCCTTTCATAAACATAGAGACAAATCTACAGACTGACTGTTGTATGTTGTACACATCATATGGATACAGAGTTACAATCATTAAGGAATCATACATCACTCAGGATATACACTGGCCCTACCTTGGAAACTTACAGAAAACAGATGAGGTTTTCCCGTTGTGTTAACCACAGACTACCGATGACCACCTATGCCAGGGAAGTCCTTTCTTTTTCATGTACACTTTCTCTAAGGCAGTTAGAGTCTAAACAACCAACAAGCTGATGAGTCTTATCACTTTTAAGAAACCAGGCTCATTAGTTACAAAGCTGATTGCATCAAATCAGCTATATATAGCTGATCAGGCTATATCAAACAGAAATTAAATTAATCATCTACTTAGAGCACCACAGTCTCCAAAAGCAATATACTCCATGACAAGAACGTGTATTGTCTACTGACACTATGCTACCTCCTGAAGTGAGTCTATGCCAATCATATGAGGGACATAACATCTACAAATAAGGGATACTGCAAAAGTTCAGAGAGAACGAGAGTGATTCAGTCCCTGATTTCTCACCAATCCAAATGATACAGCCTGCATTAAGGAATAACACTGTCTTCGGTCATGCTGCCATCACTTTATACGCTACCTTTATGTTTGGTATATGCGTGATTGCACAGATGCCAAGGAAGGAAGTACTACACTACTGCAATAAAAGGTTTCCTCTCCAGAGATTTTTTTTCAGCGTCACAGACAAACCAACTCAGGGCCGCCCATGCACTGTCAGCTATGTGCAAACCTCCCAGTTACACCAATTTTGCTCAAAAACTTTGATGTGGCAGGCACAGGAGCTGCATGTTTGCCTGGTGAAGGTACTTGTGTGCACAGGTGGCTGACATGCCCTATTTTGTAACTCATCCATCATAGGCATACACATGTAAACCTGTTGAATCCCAGGAGGTATCATTACAGCTATGAGCAGTGGGCTAAATTCTATGCTATGCCTTAAACTGTTGGAGTTAAGGAAAAGATGACCCAAAGCCATTAATAGCAGCTTCTGAGTATCTCTTGCAGCTAGAATGATCCTCTAGGATGATTAGGATTCCTGATGCTGTTACCACAGCCTCAGAAAAGCTGTCAACCAATTGTCTCACAGTTCACCTGCCTTTCCTTTTTCCTGATATTTGTTTTTCTCCTCTCCCAGAGAACAGGAAGGTAGAAGCTGCAAGCAAGCAGTGTGTGCCATCTCCAGGCTTCTCCTAATATGAAGAAATATCCCCAGGGGTACAATTTTTCAGGATCCCTACATATGACCTGTAGTTCTGTAATTTGATCTTTCTGGTCTTTCAAATAGAGAAACATTCAGAGATTTAAAAAGTCAAAGCCTTGCTGTCACTGGCTCCCAAAAATTTAACCCATTCTGTCTAGTGCTTTACCAATTGGCTGCAGAATATGTCATGATATGCGAAAAAAAAAGACAATAACCACTTTTAGAGAAAAGGAGTACATTTTCATGTAGGTTAAAATCTTGTATGAAATGCATCAGGAAATACCACTTGGAAAAGCTTGCAATTCTCAGCATCCCCACTGCTGATATTATCATCAAAAGCCATGAAACAAGTCAAGTCTGGTGATAAGAGCTATGCCCGTCACTAGTGAAGCATCATACAGTTATCAAAACAGCAAATCACTGCCATTACCAACTGGTGTTTATCCTGGGCACACCAAAACTGCTTAAGCAACCGGACTTTCTGAGCTAACCACCATGCACAAAATTAAGTTACATATTGTGCATGCACCTACTGAAAAAAAAAATCCATTGAATACACCCTGTCTACAGAAGAAAATGAATCAACTGAATATAAACACTATGTACCAGATGTTCATTTGTGCATGAAAACAATTGAAGATTAATCTATTTGCAGATTGTAATGTATTTGCCTCTCTCTATGCTGGTTCGCTCTATTTATCATACTGCTTCACCACTTCTCTAGCTGTAGGGATAGTAGAAATTCATCATATCTTGGTGGCAGTCATTTTCTATGGACTGTTGTGTGAGCGCGCTGTGCTGGGAGACAGCAGGAAGAAAGATGATCTGTAAGGCAGCTTCAATGGAAACATTTGCCTTTTTCCTTGCTTTCAGGTGTTTCCTTCAGTAGGAGAAGGTATCTCACCACTTTCCCAACATCTTACCATGTTCTGAAGGACCCTTTTGCTTCCCAGAGGATGAAAGGAGATGCAACTACATCCATCCACTGTCAGGTGAAAGGGTAATACTCAGCTCCAGCATTGGCAGCTAGAGACTGCTATGATAAGAACAGAGCTACCTCAGTCTTCATTAGTGAAAGAGGTTTCCTATAATCATTTGATGCATGAACATCAAACTATAGGTGATGAAGAAGGTATGGCAGTAGCCTAGTGAATAAGCTAGCCTTAACAAACAGAAGCTCAGCAAGCAATTCCACCAAAAAGCAGACTTTTAAAGAGATGCTGAAGGACAAGAAGTAGGCTCCTCCACTCATTCCATGTGTGATACATAGTTTTTTGTGAAACCTGTATCTGATCTGGCATGAGAATTTAGACCACAACACAAATGCAGAGACAATAATGAAGATGCTTATCACACACGTGTAATTTGATTGCCATTTGGATAACCACACCATCACAGTATGAATGAACTGATCAGAGCTGGGCTGTACATGAGGAATCTTGCTTGTCACCAACAGGTCTCTCAGTTTGCTCCTAACAGCCTACTGGGAAGGAGAAACATGTGGTACCATTGTCAGATAGCTGCATATCTACTGTTTTTGAAGTTCATGAGAGAAGGGATACACAGGGCACTGTAAAACACCTATTCAGCTCTTACCACTGCAACGCTTTGCTTTATGGTGCTCACAGTAAAAATCATGTTCTGGATGTTCTGCTCTCCTGCATCTTGCAACAAACGCTGGTACGCAGGCACGCCCATGCTGCCCACTGTTGTTCAGTTTTCCTTAAGATCTCTTGTTATCTGCCATACAGTATGCATGTATGTGTGTGTACATGTATACACACACACATTTATATATAGACACACATACTTCTACAGCACTTCCTATGAGTTCTGCTGAGTATTTCTGTGACATTCCCCTTCTTATTCCCTTCTGAAAACCCTTTTGTTGCATACAGCACAGAAAAGAAAGGACTTGCAGATATCCTGTTCAACTAGAACCTTTGGGTGGAGCAACACTGTTGGCACCAGTACCTCCTGTTTTCTCTCCTCCTTTAGGCGTAGTCCCATCTCTGGTTATCTACAAGGCTTTATCACTGCTATTCCTAAACTCTGGCATTGCTTATCTGCAGATGACTTACACACATGCCACTGCTGGCTCCTCAGTGTCCTGCTGCACAACCCTTCTAACCAGAAAGTCAAGCACTGTTTGACCTTACTTCACCACTTTAGGGGCACTAGGAACCAACGTATTGCTCCCTGGATATGCGTGTTGGGAGAAGGACAATGCCAGGGAGGAGCCAGCTCCTGAGATACAGAAACTCTCAGTCTGATAGGCACAATCACAGGCAAGCTTGTTGCTCGTACCAAGGGACTGAGGTGATCAGAAAATCCAAAGGGCACTCTCTGCATGTCTGACTTTGCAGGTTCCCTCTCTCCACGACTGCCTGCTTCAGTTCCCTGCCTGATGTTCATCATATCTCAGGCTTCCTCAACAAGCCCTCCTTCCATCCTCATGAACTGTTCTCAGTCAGAATCACAGAATGCTTGAGGTTGGAAGGGATCTCTGGAAGTCATCTTGTCCAACCCCCCTGCTCAAGCAGAGTCACCTAGAGTAGGTTGCCCAGGACTATGTCCAGATGGCTTTTGAATATCTCCAAAATATCTCCAGTATGTTCTTTACAGCCACCCTTCAGGTATTTATATACATTGATAAGATCCCCCCCTGAGCCTTCTCTTCTCCAGGCTAAACAGTCCCAGCTCTCTCAGCCTTTCCTTATATGAGAGATGCTCCAGTCCCTTAATCATCTCTGTGGCCCTTTGCTGGACACTCTCTAGTATGTCCACATCTCTCTTGTACTGGGGAGCCCAGAACTGGACACCATTTCCCAGGTGTGGCCTCACCAGTGCTGAGCAGAGGGGAAAGACAACCTCCCTTGACCTGCTCTTTCTCTCCCTCTCTGTTCCATGCACTCCCTCCTATATGATCCATATTTTTTCCATTATCTTTGTGCCTATTTAAATCCCTCTTAAAGACATTTGTAGAACTAGTATGCTGTCGAACATGCTGATGTTCTTCAAAAACCATGTCACCCATCAGACACAAGAATTTCGTATGCAACAAGTGACCTGATTTCAATTAATCAAATTTTCTTGATGCTAGGCAATAAAAAGTTAACACACTGTTACTATGACCCTCCATCACAACCATTAGTAAAAACAACCAGAAACAAAACCATACTCCTAACAGACTTTTTCACATGAACAACTTCTTCCCCTTTTCCTATGTTTGAAGTTCTTCATTGGCTTTACCAAACAAACAAATAGGTAACAATGATGATGCAATCTAATCGCTTTAACAAACACAGCTGAAATTTTTCTCAAAGACACAGACAGATAGAGTCCAGTATAAGAACAGCTATGTCTTTTCCAATGTCCTCTCCAGAACACTGAATTATGCATTACAGATGTCCACTTCCACAAATGAGAACTAGAATTAGAAGCATTTGACTGACTGATTTCTAATGAATGTTGGGAGGTAATACAGATATTACTTCCAAATAATTGTACATTCTACTTATTATTGTACTATCACTGCAATAGCACCTAGGAGAGTTCTTATGCCAAATACAGGCAATGAAAAAACAGTAGCCCATACCAAAAGGCTTAGAAACAAAAACATGGGAGATGGCAGGTGGAGAAGACAAACAAGCAGTAAGACAGCATGTGAGTTGTGCTGCTGTTAGTACCAGGCAGAGTATATCAATTGCTTAGTCTTGCACATATTTTTGGACTAGCAAACTACCTGGAAAAGCATTATATACTACTTCTGTTATGTATGAAATATGTAGTACCTGTATTAATTAAAAAGTATTGCACATAGAAAGAACAATATTATTAATCTCAGTTGGTTAAGTATAGTGACATTTAAGCATAAACTCATAGCATTTATAGCTAGAGTCACTACAATATGCATGGAAATATTCTACCCTAATTAATCCACAAGTCTTCCAAAGAAAGACTATGATATAAAAAACAGATTTTAAAAATAATAAATAGAAAAATGGGTTAAAAAATCAAATATAATTTAATATTAGATAGATCATAATTAGGCAAAATTGTTTATGGAGATTAGACATCAATAACAGACCAGGTATGTACCTAACAGCTAAGCTATGCAGAAGCATTTTGTGGGCTCACACCATGGGAACATTCAGAGCATGTCTAACACAAGATTTGTTTCACAACATAAACTTGTGTAGTTTTAAACGTACCAGTAGAGCCTTTCAATGCACCTAGATTGGGCACAATTGTGTAAGAGGCTGTACAGATGAAGTACATTTTTGTGCTGCTGTAAGCAAATTCTGACTTGGAATCTACCAGCACAAATTTTACCATTACTTATTTATTTTAAATTATACCTATAACTAGCATAGCGCTAAAAATATTATATACAGATTAAACCTTAGAGTGGTAGAGATCATACAAATAAACAAACTGAATGCTTAAAACAAAATTTCAAGAAAATACGGCATCTGTGAAACAAATTCACTTTCACAAAAGTCTTCAGATTTCTTTCAGAAAGGCTGTTGACTTTTCATTTTTTCTCTGTCTCCTTTTTTTTCTTTTTGCTTAATGAATGCAGCAAATGAGTTTGGGGTATTCATCTTTCCTTTTTCTCTTTTGAGGCCAATAGATTTTGAATATTTTCTCCATTTAGAAGCTCTAAAAAATCCTCCAAAAAACCCTTAGGGAAAATAGAAACTAAGTTAAAAAGGTATAAGAACTGCAAAAAGTTGCAAAATGAGTGTTATAAAATTACTACTTCCTTTTACTACCCCGTAGCCTTTCTTAAATCAGAAAAGCTTTTAAAGAATTCTTAAGCATTTTAGAAAGTTCCAGGAGAAGAAAACTAAAACAAAGAGAGGAACAAAGAAAAAAAAAGAGAAGGGAAAAAGGGAAAGGATGGAAAATAATCTTACATATTTTTGACAATACTCGCCTTATTATACTGAGTGACAAAAAGGAAAATATGAAGGAAACAATCTCAAAATGCAGAAAACTCAAAGTATTTGGAAACATACTTTGTGAAACAAACTTACAAACTGTCCATTATCTACCATTTTAAAAGAGAAACATCTTCTAAATTCGCATTTGTTTTTCCCCTCCAATGTTTTGATCACATTTATAAATAAATACCTCCTGCCAGTGTCTCAAAACTCTGTGTCCTGTGTTCCCTGTCTCTTCTTACAAGATGAACGGAGATAACTCCTTGCTAAGCACCGGTTCCATATAAACTTCTCATCTTGATGGCAGATGAAAGAGAAAAAATGTGTAGAAAACAGTACTTGAGTGTAACAGGCCCTGGTACAGCCCAGGTTTAAAACAAATGACCATGAACACACAGGCATAGAGTGGCTGCTGTCAGGAGCTACTGGAAAGTCATTTAGCAAGTTGCATCTTTCTCTGTCTGTGCCCAGGAAGAGCTCTGGTGGAGTTTCTCTGGTTGGTGTTAGCTGGCTGGCTACTCAGGTATGGAGAATTTCAGATCAGATATTCCATCTTGGATGAAGAAATCAGTATTTACTCTTTGATGTATATTCAAACAATAGCAGTAACAAAATAACTTCACTGAAAAATCCCAGACCAGCTGTCTGTTAAAAGCACCTGGTCTGTAACAGGGCACAAATCCATCCTATCATGATCAGATAACCAGCACCTTGATCCCTAAAGTATCTGTACCAAGGCTGTCCTTTACAACTACCGTAAACCTGGCCCAAAAACATGCAGACAGCCTTGAGCTACAAGTCTAACAGTGCTATAAGGTATCCTGCTTCTCCAGATTTGCCCTGTGGCAGAAGCCTGGACAGCAAGTATTCAGAGGCATTAAAGTACAGTTGAGAGAGCATTACCTTGAGATGCAAACCCTTTGGTTACTCCTAAGAGTTTTCTACATGGTATTTGGACTCTCAGGAGGTTCCATTCTTAATCCTTTCTTTTGACCGAAGTGTCAAAGGTAGAACCTCCTCAAAGGGTATCTTAGTACCAATCTCATACCACCCTCCAAAACTGGTTGCCATATCAGTATCTGGGAATGACCAGGGTTACGTTCATCATCACTGTAACCCCTACACTCTTTTACATATATACCCTTGTAACAACTATACTGCTAATATCTGGATTAACCCCATGAACATAACACTGGCCAAAGGGTGCTGTGAGCATACCATTAGAGCCAAGGGTGCCATGCGTATCATGGGTTCCCCTTTCATGTCTAAGGCGTGTGTACGCATGAGTAGCATGTAAAAATTATGTCAGTGCTCAGCAGCAGATTTAAAGGGAAGTTAGTATCTAGTCTGGATAGCCCAGTCTGAATTTTCAGTCATGAGGAAGGAGAATGAAGGCGGTACTTTTAGATACAGTCAGAAATTTTAAGAGTGATATTCATACTCCACAGCAAAGATTAGATGAGTATGCATTTGCCTGGAAAACACTAGAGACAAGAAGGAATCTTCTAGACCCTGCACAAGTCCATCCCTGCCTACACCCCCGCTCTTAATTCCTCCTATTCTTCATTTCCATTATTATGCCAGTGCCTCTGGCACCACTGCTTCCTTGGGAACTCCCTCTGCCTCCACTTCCCGCCTGCTCCTCGTACATGAAATTCCTTCTAGCTCATGGACAGGGAAAGGCAGACACCCTCTTTTCATCCTAATCCCTTCTAAAACGTGCACCGCCTTTTACTGAGCTTGCCAATGCAATCAGAAATGGTGCTACACAACTAATAAAAATAATTATCAAGCTTTGATGATCATCCAGGACTGGTTTTATGTGTTCTCTCTCCCCATTTACACAGCAAGTCTCATGAGACTGAATTTAATTTTCCCTGCTTGCTATGAGCATTTAAAAAATAGTCTCATCAATAAAAATATCCAAAGCTGAACACAGAAGGGCATGTTTAAGCCCAGTCTCGCCCATGCAGGATTTTATGCTTTGAAGACTCTGTGCAGTGTCACAAAAGTAATTAAATTTGCACAAAATCCTTCACCCCTGAAGAACCACAAAGTCCCTTTTAAAGGTTAAAAGCACTGAATCAGAGGCTCCAGTCTGCATGAAGGGAAAGTCATTTTCCCGTCCTTAAAATCCAGTTGCTAAAGTAGCGATGAGGGTGGAGGTCTGTCTCGGGATATAAGCAGCCACCGTCTCATCGTGCTCTCAGAAAGAGCCAGGCAGGAGTCCCAGAAGAAATCTGTCTGCACAGATGAACATCACCTCTGCCACATGAGCGTGTGCTAGTGCCATCTAGCAGCCACCCGAGACACTCACATCACCAAAGACAAGCTTTTTTTGCCTCCTTGCTTTTGCAGCTCCTAAGACACAGCCTGCTTTCATCTTCTGTTTCAAATCTCAGTTTTAGTTCAAGGTCCAATCCTCCACACCTGAGCCAAGTTGGAGTCGCCTTCCAAGAGCTGTGAAGCATCAACTCGTCAGCTGCAGGCTGTTGTCATTAGCAGCATCCTCACCTCTGTGTTGTCTCTTTTGGGGACTTTTGAGTCACTCGGGGATGCACACAGCCCCTGAGCACCTCTTCTTTGGCATCCAAGCTCCTCCAGGACAGTGTTTCGCAGTGACACACAACTGGCAGAGTTCCTAACACACCTCCCTCTAGTACTTAAGAATAAAAGAGCTTTCAAGGCAGAATATAACTCAAACCTGACTTTCACATGCTGTTGGCTAAATCCTGCTTTCCCCACTGACTTCCTTGGCTGAGGTGTAATATATTCATTACATACAGAGAAGTTAAAGGAAATGGGAGAAAGGCAATTATTTTGCATTTTTTTTTTCTATTATACAACATGATGTGCCATTTTCCCTGGTAAGGAAACCTCATTTAACAGCTCATAACCAGGTAAATGTCTGTCCAATTTATATTGACTCACTACAGTTCAAAGGAGATTTTTTGCAATTTTATTTATGAGGGAAGAAAGTGGCTAAGATGTTTTTTTTTACCCCAACAATAATTAGCTATTGATAGCTTTCAGTTAATAAAATATAAAATTGTTTCAGGATCCTGTGTTGTTGTTCCAAGTCCTCCTACCAAAACAGATTTTTTTTCATCCAATTACTAATGACCTTTTACAGAATAACTAGGTTGAACTGGAATTCCTTTTGTGCTGGATAACAGAATCAAGTTAATCCTATTAGGCTGACAAAATCAACTTTCAAACAAGGCCAATTAACATATCCAATTTTTTTCTTTCTTGCATTCTCTCCTGTTGCAAGCAACGTCTTCAACCAAGTCATAAAAAGCTGTGGTCTTGTAAGGAAAAATCTACCATCTTTACAAACTCTGAAGCAAATGTGCTGTGATGGTATCTGCAAGGAACCTACAGTGAAAAGACCTGGTAGAAGAAAAGAGAGGGACAGAGAGAGACAGAGAGAAAATGGGCCATGATTCCCTGGTTGCCAGCAGGGTGGAGGCAACAGCTGAGAGGACAGGGAGGTAGCTGGCTGATCTGGGACTGCCTCGTTGCTCCGTAATACGGCCCTGTTTTGTAAAGTAAGGAGCCAATCTGTCCAGTCACCAGGGCTGGGATTCTCCATGAAAAACATGGCCACATGGTTGACAAGGGAGGGGTGGAAGATGAGGCAAGAGTTTTGTCAGAATCACTCCTCCACATCTCATTGTGGGATGTGCCTTCCAAGATACAGAGCTGTCCTCCAAAGTACCAAATGCCTGGAGCTAAAATCAGCCCAATTAAAAAGAGTTGGCAATTTAATGGATGAAACTCTTCACCAACTGGTATTTAAACAGCTGGAATTGAAGATTTAGTGTGAGAGTGTATTCTCTCTCGGAAGAAAAAACAAACTACCCTACCAATGAAATAAACTCAAATCTGCATTTTGTACAAGGTAAAGCAGCTAGAGAATACAAGAGGATTTGCACTCATGAAATCAGTAGCAGATCCAAACCCACTGACTGCCTTGGCATTTCTACTTAGGTCCGAATAGGCCAAAATCGGGTCAAAATCCCTTAAGATGCAGAGTTTAGTGCATTAGCAGATAAATTATTTTAACCAAAAAGCCCACTGGGGCAATATAATGCAAAATATGAATGTTACTCTCCTGTTTATAATTTTTGCTGTCATCTTGTTACCATAAATAGAAGAGCTTTATTACAATTTCAATTCATTATTTATTCAACATACTCTTTATACATGTTCTGAAACCAAATCAAGCTGATTTGTGCCATCTACTGGTAAAGCAAGGCTTTCCAAATCCCAAGTACTTTAAATCTACAACAGAGCTGGTTTATTTTAAATCTGTTTCTGTTTATTATTCACCCTACACAAATGTATTCGTTCATTGCCAGCAATCTCATATATGCCCTGTCTAATAAGGAAGACTGTTCACATTGTCTGCAGCATTGTCAACTGTTCACATTGTCAACAGCATCATATAGGAGAAATTAATTCATGGGCAGCTTTAATTAGAGAGACATTATTATGATTCTATTGAAAAATCTGAGAGGCACATTTTTAAATTCATGAAGTAAGCCTGGATACTGGATAAAACCTATTTCTTAGCTTGCACTGTCTTTTGCTTATGAACTGCAGTGTTCATATTGTGACAGCTGCAGACATGCTCTTTCACATCTGAGCTACCAGTTTAATTTGGAACCACTGTTCTGGACCAAGGTGTTCACTGCAGAGTCAAGGTTAGGCTGCCCCTCTAAGGCACTGGTTAGATCTCACACTATCATACTGTGGTCCAACCTTGCTATTCATAGTCAAAAAGGCTGAATTCAAACCGTGATCAGCTTGCTTAGAAAGCAGCATCCCTGGAGAATGGAGATGCCCTTACAAAAGAAAAACCCAAAGGACCTAGCTTGAATAGTGCAGCAGAATGAATAAATGGAATATGCTATCATCTCCTGCATCAAGGGATTGAAGTGAAGGAGAGAGAAGAGGTTTTTTTCAGCTTCAGGACAGTGTTGGCAAAAGAACAAATGGGCGTCAGCTGGCCATGAATATATTTAGGTTGGAAATTAGAAGGCTTCTAACCAGCAGAAGAAAGAGGTTCTGTGACAGCAAGCCAAGGGGAGCGGTGGGGGCAAATGACCTAACTAGTTTAAGATAGATCTTGGTAACTTAATGAAAGGGATTATGAAACATGGATGTCTACAGCAGTAGAAAACTGGACTTGATGACCCAGGCAATCCGTTCTAGTCCTCTGTTCCCACATTTCCCAGAATGTTCCTCTGCTTTGACTTCAACATGGTGCCCAATTTCTGACAGCAGTAGATTTAACTGCCTGTCAGGAGGCTCCAAATTACTGAAGAGTTCTGTTGATCCTAAACCCTCTCATTAGTTGGGATATGATTTGGTAGGAGTGGCCAATTGCCTTTTGTCTCTAAATCCTATGTTGCATTTGTCAGATCTGCCTTCTAAAGCTTTTAAACATAGTTTGCATTCATTTTTATTGTAGGCTGCAGGCAACTGGTGAATTAAAAGTGAATTAAGCAAAACCAGCCATTTTTAAGTACAATAGCCATGGGATCAACTCAGATGTAATTATCTGTCATGTTTAACAAAATCACAACACAAAAAAAGGGGGTGGGGAAATCACTGTAAGTACGATTTGCAATGTAAGTAACTTAGTAAAAGATGATGATTTATTTCTAAATGACCTCATGTTGCTTTTAATTTGGGGTATACTTCAATACAAATGAGACACTAAAAAGTCTAATGGATCAGAGACATGACACAGTATCTGCAGACATTGGACAGCTGCTGTTAAACGCCAATGACGTGCTGTTTAAAAAGGGACTTAGAGGGACTTGGCTGAGCCCCCAAACTTCCAGCTGTATTTCACAGAAACAGCAAACACTGGATGACCTCTGAATAAAAGAAAAAAGCTCTAAGCCTCTCAAACTGAGCATTCAAAATTAAAAGTCCCTTTTGAAAATTCAGTTCTAAAGTAAACATACAATTAAGTCTATCAGCTGATACCATTAAGAACAACTCTCTGCCTTTCTTTCTCTAATTGCCATTTCACCCTCCCCAGCTGCCGCCGAGGCAATTTGAGTATAATAAAGTAGCAGTGCAGTGCAGCGCTCAGGAAGTGATGTGCAAGTGTGCGTGCCTGTGAGTCCATATACAAAGGGCAGAGGAAACGCGACACGTGCAGCTCCCCAGGCACCTTGCTGGAATTCTGCACCTCCTGCTGCCTACGATTAAGCACATGGCAAAAGGTTTTTACGAGGATCCTCTGAGAACCGTTTCATTTTGTTTTCCTGAAGTAGGAAAATGTCAAAGTTCTCGAATGAGTTCATTCAGATGTCCAAGTGAATCACATTTAAATCTGAAAAAGTGGAAATACAAGAAAGCCAGCCTAATATACTTTCAAAGTATATTTAGCTGATCTTCCCCTTTTTGGAAGGATTTGCTGTTTGGAAACATTTAGCCTGGCTGGACTCTATTCGACAGCCAGAAAATATAGAAAGAAGAATCAATCAGGCATCTCATGAAAACATTCCTCTGGTGTGTCCAGCTGTACTTTCCATACAGAATGGAATAATTTTGGAAAGAAGAAAATTGGCTCTAGAGGAGGTCCTCTGCCAGTAACTCTCTGTCGCATGGGTATGTAAACTTACTGCTTACCTGAGTTAAGTAAGTGGGGTCAAGAAAGTCCCACTGAGCTTAGTGGGAAAACTACTACAAGCAGAATTTGGATCATAACGTTACCTTTTTGCCCAAAGGTGAATGCCCACCCCACAGCTACCCCAGGGCAATAAAAGGAATGAAAACATTAATGCCAGTCTGGTCTTAGCCTCCGGGGAATACTCCTGAGAAACAATGCAGATATATCTTTCTCTTTTTGATGAATTAAGTCTTCCCTCCATTACACAAACTGCAAAAAGCTTCACGCTCTCAGCATTACTTCCTGCCGGGTTTCTGCTTCCAGCCCTCCAGACTCGACAAAGGAGGTGCCGCTGGGAAATATAACGTAAGCAACAACCAGGCTGTAAGAGTGCTCCCAAATGGGTTTTCAGAAAGGTTCTGTAACTCTGCCCGTTTTCCTCCGTCAATGCAGGTGTACAGAATGCCATTACCATATAGCCAATGATTATATACGATATGTCCTGAAGTGAGCTCTAAACTTTTCGCATTGGGCTATATCATTATCTACATGACAGGTAAGAATTTCTGCTGATGTACTGTTTCTTCAGACGGCCTCCCCAGAAAAATCAGAGCTTACTATTATCAGTTTGGATTGCTGACTGGTATTTTAGATAGCATCAATCTTAACTGCTGCTTGTTTTTTTTTTTAGATGATGTCATAGACCAGCTTCTGTCAAAGGTCAACAGCATCTTAAAAAAAAACCCTAAACATCTTCATGTAGAAATTAATAAAATATTTTCTCCATGTTGCTCCCTACTTCTTGCCCTTAAAAAATCAACAGAAAACAACCAAGTGGGGAAATGAGACCACACTGCAGCATGCTCAAATTTAAATACAAACACATATGAAACTATTTCAAGACTGAGCCTAATAAACCACGTGGTTAAGATTCTGCTCTTTCTGATGGCAGCAGGAGCTGTGCCACTTCCTTAAACAGGTTCATAATTTCAAGCATAAGATGTCTGATTCCCATCACTACACCCTGCACCTTTTCTCACTTGCCTGATCACTGATTCACCTCTTTTTCCTCCTTCAGGAATTGTTTCTTTCTCTACTAAGCATTCTGTAGCATGATTTTTTAATTGAAAATACCATTGACGATGAGATTCTGGAAAATACTTCACCTATTTCATTGTACTTTTCATATTGGATTTTGTGACGTTAACAACCAAACACTTTATGATGTCATTCTCAACTGCATTTGATTTTTCTTCCACAGCTTAGATGTTGCTGATACTGGGTGGTTTTCTTGGTCTTTAGTACTACAGTAACCTAGAAGACTGATCATGCCATTTGCAAAAGGGGTTGTGCCAGAGATGCTTGCATGTATGTAGATCTTATGATTGGCAAAATCAGTAAAAGAAACATACAGCTGTGATCTCCCTATATTTTGAATGCAATAATTTTAACCTAAGCCAGGGTAATTGCTAGTTAATACATATTTAAACCATTAGTTTCACTCCCACGCTATGATCACAGTAACAGCAGCTTCCCACTTTATAGCTTGCTTTCTTTTTTTACTTCCATGGAATTGCAAAAACTGGCAAAAGTGCGTGTTTTTTTTTCTTCTTGGTTGTGAAAGAAACTCAAGAAGTTGCATTTTACAGATAGTTTTCTGATGTCTCAGATGGTAACTTTGCATTTCTTTATGCCACTACTAAATCAGTTCTTACCACTAATTCAATAACATTGCTTTTCACTTCAGATATTAAGACCCTGTAATCTTGGGGTGTGGGCAAAGGATCAAAAGCAATTAAGTTATCCCAGTTTAACAACTTACCACTCAGCTATGCTACCTGATCTTGTGCTCCTAACTCTTTGCATATGTGAGGAAAAACATGGTAGCTTAAATCTCATCAACGGCAATTCTGGATACTTGCTTTTGCAGCTCTTTGTCTTAAAAACAAAACAAAACAAAACACAAATCCTGGAAAATCACAGAGAGCATAGACTATAAAGAGAATGCTGCAATGATAAAACCAGGCTAAACTATTCAGCAGCAGAAATATAGCAGGATATGCCTACAGAGAGCACCCACTTCTTTCCAGGAGACACAAACTTCCTAACGCAAGGGAAGCACCCTTCCACATGATTCCACGTATTCTGACCTTTTGCCACCATAGTTGTTGAGCGCATCCACAGTCTTGTTTCAGAAAAAAAAAAAAAAAAACCAAACATTTTGGTGCCCCAATGCTGAGCACAATGTAGATGCTAATGTACTTACAAACATTATGAAATATCCACTACGTAATGTCAGTATTCCAGCAGGGTATTTTGAAGATAGTTTCATGGGCAAACTCCTCTTTCAACATTTACTTAATTTAGACAACATCAGAACATTTCTGCATGCAGAGAGGAAACCCCCTCTAAATAACAGCTCCACAGCTACACATTAAAAATTTCCTTGAACATATTCCATCTAACAGGGACAGTCTACACTTGTGAGTACATGAAGCAGCTGTTTTATGTGTACGTGAAGCAACAGTGACTGTGAGTGAGTGGAAGTCACTGAATTCCTGTCAATGAGAAGTTTGCTTGATGGCAACTTCTATCCATTTAATATGTACCTGAAAGCTATGAAATTCTGTAACCTTACAATTTCTCAAACCATGATTTAAATGGGCAGAAACCCAGCTGGAGTGTGAAGATGTGGTGAGGCTGTTCACCACAGGGAGCAACAGAATTGACAAAGCAAGGGCCCCACTTCCAAATTCCTGTTGATTCGAATAATCACATTGGGTTGAATGGACCTACTGAAGAGGTGAGTCAAAACTTCTGGATCAGGCTCCAGATAATTAATTTCCAGTAATTTGGCTTAGCAGGCACTGCTGCTCTCCAGCCAATTACGTGAGCAGCAGCAATTCTTTGGGGGGGTGGAGGGTGGGAAGGTTAAGATTCCTAATTACCTGGAGAAAGTGCTTTTATGTCAGGATCCCAGATTTACATAATGTTCAGTCAGCACCAAAGTAGAAAGCACTTGTACTGTAGTGCACTATTTAGAGTAGTGTGCTGAACTGCAGCCACCTCCCCCCTGTAGCCACAGTATCTGCACAGTGTTTGCAATCACCAGTTCAAAGCACATAAGGGCACACAGCACTCCCGTCTAGACAGGCTGCAAAACCAGATACAGCTGGGAGCTTGATGACTGGGTTCTCTTCAGCGGGTTTAACCACTGGAGAAATCTTGCTGCTGCACAATTCTGCTGCATCGTAAGGAACGAAACTTAGCACCTCACAAAAGCATACTCAATTTGAGTAAAAATACTTCAGTGATAATACTGGTATCTTCATTCAGGCCAGCAAAAAAATCAGTGGTGAGGAAGATAAAATGGGAATCCAAAGCTTACCTCGGAGACTAACTGCTCCAAATGGAGGAAGTTTATCGACAGCATCGCATTATACAACATCACATTACACAATGACTTTCTTGAAGTTATTCATTGATGGATGGAAAATATGACAGATCTGCTTTTTGCCTGCAACAGGTCTAAAACTCATGAAAAGCTGATGGAGAACTGTCTTTGTTTCTACTAAGTGCATGTGAAAATTCAACAGCAGAAATATATAAACTGTAAAAATGCTGGCATGGCATTATTTGCCTTCACTCACCTTGAAATCTATGTTTGAAAGATGCAGTAATTTCCAACCAAACACCTGATTTTAAGGAAAGCTGTTTTTTTCCATTTATTTCCCATTTTCTCCCATACATATACGCATTTTGAGACCACACATGGTCCCATTTTCCAGCATATGGACAAAATGGAAATAAGGTAGAAATGCTTCCATTTATTGCTATTGATATGCTAAATCTGACAATACTTGATGGGACTTTGGGGCAAAATTCCATTCACAGTTTCACCCAAGAAGCTACTTTTACCTTCCAAGAAATTATGGAAGTTTAACTCAGAGCAAACTTTGGCCACAGTTTAGCAGTGAAACTCTATTTGGGGGAGTCCTTTCCTCAGCATTCAAGACCTCCTTATGGTTGCTGGAAGAACTTGTACGGTACAGTTAGACAAATGACACAAAAAGTACCTGCCATGGTGGAAGACACAGTATAGCAGGTTTTTGATGAGAGCGTTTGTCAGTATGCTATGGTCAACAGAGACTATGCAAAATTTGTTACCCATCATCCTCATTTTCTTCATTCTTAAAAATCTAGTGCCAGAAAACAGAAGGAACACTGCTCTGCCCAGAGTGAAATTTATTCCGGCAATCAGGAACTCCTGCCTAATACAGATTTTGTGCCTCCACAGCATTTCCACCTTCCCTTATATATAACTTAGGGTTATTTCCATTAAGTCACAGGAATTTTTGAGATTTAATTCACATGTGTTTCTAAGGAGCAGACAGCCATGGAGAGACTGTTTTGTGTAATGACAAATAACAGCACAGAGTGGAGCAGTGGCTGCCAGCAGGAAACGCAAGTTGACAGACTTGTACAAACGACAGCACTTAAAAGAGCTGGGCAGTTAGATTTGCATTTGCATTCCCTTTGCCAAGAAGAGGACGGTAAAGCATCTCTTGAGAAAGGATATGAAATGCAACTACTCACATCTTGCTAGACAGGTGCAGTGCCATCAGGCTCAATTCTGTCTGCACTGGCCAGACAGAAAGAATATCTCTTGGCATGCCTGGTACATCTCCTCTAGTCATCGCTAGATATGCTAGCTAATAGTCATGGGGAACATCTGGCTTGCCACTGTAGGAGTTCAAGAAAAGGTGAAGGACCATATGGAGGTCTCAAGCCAATACACAAAAGCAGCCAGCATCTAGCCCATCGTTTTCATATATCCTAGCCAAGCAAGAAAGAGGCACAGGACATGAATTCTGGAGAACACAGAACTTTTACAGATGCACAATGAAAAGATGGTGTACAAGTAAAAAATGTAAGGGCAAAGGACAGCATAGATTTCTAGCATGTAAAATTTTTCTTTCAACTGTAGGTGTATCTATATGCATTGAGAGACTTATGTGGAGTTTGGAACCAAATAGATGAATATAAAGCAAATGAGCATTTGCAGAACTGAAAGGTAGGTCAAAAGAAATTGCTTTCAAAGAAATATGTAGATCAGAAGTCCATTAGCAGCCTTCCTGCATTACAGATCCAGAGGCTACTTAGTAGCTGCCAACAAAATGGTTGGTGGGAGTTTGCCAAAGAGAGCCACATGTTGTTGCTGGAAAAAATCTTTCACAACTGAACTTGGCATATATGTCTGGGACTGCCAGGCAGCAAGAGAGACTAGCTAAACTGCACACTTTTCATTGACCACAATTAGTATGAATGCACTTAAAATTAGGAATGCGAATGCAAGCTACCAGCAGCCCTGCACTTCATCTGTACGCACCTCTGTCTGTAGTTTAAGCGCTGTCAGGGTAACACCCAAGGAAATGAACTGAGATATACAGCAAACTAGAACTCAGGCCAACAAGCTAGGTGACACAACAGCGCCAGATCCCCATCCTCCCTCTTTTGAGAAACACATGGTCTATGTTTCAGCTGGGAACTGGCAAATTGTGATAAGGACATGCAGTTGTTGCTGTGCGAGAACAGAACATTTTCTCTGCCGGTATCCAAAGAGGACACTGACTGATAACTCTGACTTGGAGCCTCTGGTCATTGTGGGCTTCCACAGACACAGGCGTGTTTTCAGAGGTGGGCGCATGTCAGCCATCATCCAGGGACCCAAGACTCATTCTTAGTGAAAAGGCAGCCAGAGTGCAGATGTCAGCAGGGGTTCCAGCCATGGACAGAGAAATGCTTTTTTTTCATTATATGAGATTGGGATGAAGAGTTAATTCTAGGCAGTTGAAAGTTTGCGTTCTCACTGATATATAAATAATCTTCTGAACTATGCAATAGTTTGAAATAACCCATCTTTAAATGTCTGAAATACCAAGAATGTTTTACATCCCTCAATTTTATTCCTTTGGTACTATTTGAAAGAACTGTCCCCACAGCTGACACAGGTGATATTCCTGTAGCAGCTGCTCTGTTCACATTCCCTAACATAGGTGGAAATATGTGTATCCAAAATAGTTTTCAAATAAGCAACGCAATAGCTTCAGTTATAATGAAGACTTGTAACCTGTTCCCTGCACACAGAGGTTTAACATGGGTCTCACATGATACAGATGTTGCTCCAGACTTAAAATCCTTGAGATACATGTAGTCAATCATAGGTCATTTAAATGGAAGAACACAAGACCATAGATTAGGTCATTGGGGAAAAAATCAAAACAAAGACCACCTATATGAGGTATATATACAACATTTTCAAATGAACTTAATAGGAAAAATCTTTTTGGCTCTGTCTCACAAGCAAAGCAAATTGAAAATCTAACAGGATATTCCATTTCTTACACTTGTCATGATCTTTTGCACACTGAAAGGCTAGAATACGGTACTTTCCCTGCCTAGACAGAACAACTTCCACTATTACCAAGAGGAAACAGTCATTACAGGTTCCCATCGCAAGAACATCAATCTCCAAAACCTTTCTCCAAAACAAATTATTCATGCATGACGTTCAATCAGCAGTACCCATTTTTCTTGCAGAATGTTCCAGACATGACTTCCAGGTCTCAGCTACCCATTTCCTGTTGGAAAAAGCTAAAGTCTCTTTTGCCTTTTGGAAAGAAATTGCTTCAGAATAGATTAGTAAGTTCTGGAAATCGTCTCAGAAGAGTCCTGAATGTTCTTTCCTGGTTCTTTTGACTGTATTCACAAGGAGTGCCAAGTCCTCACTCAGAAATTGCTAAAGAACACTCTCAAAGAGGGCCATAAGCAATTGTTCCAGGAACCATACAAGCACAGATCCAAGTACATTATAATACTTCCAAATAATGAAATTATTGTCATTCATCTTTATTCATGTTCTCACTTAAAGACCAGCATAACAGTCAACATTCAGGGGGTTCCTGGCCTTCAGCTTGGATGTCTTTAAAAACTAGCTTCATTTCAGCTGATTTCTATTACCAGTTATTTTAAATGATTACCATGAAATGAGGTGCCAAATGGATACCAGAAGATGCTTGAGTACAATTATATACCTAATAATCCACATACTTTACTAAGCTTGCTGAAGGTTGGAAAGTAGATACGAAAATGAGCCCATATTTTTTCTTTCAAAGTTGCCAGGGCCTTTCTTCTTCTAACTGAGCAGATATTACCACTAAAATATTTCTGCTGTAATATTTGATATAAAGGAGGACAGATATACAAGAAACAGTGGAATTTGGTTAAAACCACAAATGGTAAAGGCCAGTTACAGTACAATAGGCAATGACTTCTAGTCATCATCACACTGAAGGAAACATTTGCACTGATGACCTCACTCTGAATTAAAATAACCAGATTATGAAATGCAACTTTGCGTTCTGTTAAACATGCTGTTCTCATCTGGAGCATTCTAGGCTGACTTAATTGCCTGGCTGAGGAATTCAGTGTGATGTTTCCCAGGCCCATGCAAAGGGACTTTCTCCCCCATAAGCACTTCTATGTCTGAATTGCAAAAATCAAGCAAAGATCCTTCTCAGCACAGCACTTCCATACCTGCTCTAGCACTACTGATACTAGTACGACCTAACTTTCTGCTTAGACCTTTGCCTTTGGTCTATGCTAGAAAGATTTTGAAGTAAACGCAAGAATGGAACTTGGAGAGAAAAGAAAGTCTTTGCGTCAATGATTACAGACCTTTAAATCCTTAAAAAGCAAAAGATAAGAGTGGTAATAACTGCATTTTTCATCTTTAAAGCATATTGTAGTGCCAACATTTTTAGCTGCTGAAACATCAGATATAGCAGACAAAACCAATATCATTGATATTTAACATGTAATGTAGAAGAGAGAGCTGAAAGTATTCTGAGTCACTAAGTTATTTTGGCAAACCATGACTAGAATTCAGGAGCTTCCGAGACTGTACACAGCACTTGTTATTTAGGCTCCTCTGTTTTGGTGCTTGTTTGCAGAGCACCTAATTAGAACAGTAGGAAAATATAATAGAAGTAAGCTGTGATACATTTTCTTTCTAGACCAAGCAACAAATCCTACTTGTCACAATAGAAAAGAGAAGAAACAATGGTGGGCTGGGTTCCCACTTATTATATGGTGATTTGGGGCAATTTCTCACTAAAACTCTTAAATTTCATTGTTACTTGAAATAACAATGTTAACCCAGACAATAAGCTTTATTAAACAGAAGTAATGGGGGAAAAAGAAGGGAGGAGAGATTCAAGACAAGATAGACTTAAGCAATTCCATGTAGCGGAATGAGTATGGTAAGAGATGTACCTATCTTACAAAAACCAAACTAACAAGATTATTTACAAATTGCAAGATTGATATTATAAAAATATGCTAAACCCTTCAGAGGAACTCTACAATTAAATCACACACATAAAAAGGAAATTCAAGAAGAATTTTTGTCACTTACCATGTGTATTACGCAAATTGCTAAGCACACCATAGGCGTAATAAATTCACAGCCACCTTAAATTGGTCTACCTGCGGGCTACTGCAAAAGGGTCAGTCCCACCCTTTTCTGCAGGTCTTATTGCAGTCCTGGCCCAGACTTTGTTTCAGCCCTAGCAATTATCCAGTTTCATTCACATCAGATCATCTCACTGATCCGACTGAAAACACTTCTTCATTTTCAGTTAAATTTCAGCTAGATGAGCAACTTCTTCCATGGCCTCATGAGTGCTAGAACTGATGTGAAGGAAGAGGCAGGAGCACACAGCCCAGGCAAAGCTGGGCATGCACATTTCAGGCAGCATGGCCTTACCTCAGCCTAAGCTATTTATGAAATCATCTGAGTGTATGAAAGCAATGTGGCTACAATGAGACGACAGACAGATGTGAAATCGGGAATATCAATTCAAAATCAGTCTTAATTGATCTTAATAGCTTCCGAGTAAATATATTTTATGCCACTGAAATACTGATGAGTGTTTGCCTATTACTGTATTATAGTAGTTTCGGAACTGAGTCAAGGTGTTCAAACATTTGGTTGCTTTACACAAGAGCAAGCTCCTTGAAGTCCTGTTGATGTACTTATATAAGCCACGTCCCCACTCTGCCTGTCCTGATTTTCATTTCTTCACACAGCGTTGCAAAATCATTATTAAAGTAGTACTTATTTAAGGTGAAGCAGGAATTAGTTTCTAATGAGACATTCACAACAATAACCAGCCACCTTCTGCTGAGAAAGGCTCTCACCTCAGAGACAAAGCTATTGCAATTTGGAACAGCTCATTTTAAGAAGATTCAAGTTTTCTAAGTTATTTAAAACATATTACTTACAGTTCATGTAAGACCTGAACCACTAAATAGAAGAGATCATAATTTTACATATGTCAACAGTAAAGAGGTAACATAAAAAGGGACAGCACTATTCCAAAGGGAAGGTTTTGGTAAATACTTAGACAAAAAGCCCAGAAAATGAAGATTAGCTTCATGTACAACTCTAAACAAAAAAGGGAACAAGTCCAGAAGAGAGCCAGATATGAAAAAAAAAAAGATGATGATCAATGGAAGACCTGCCAACAACAAACAACATCTGAGTCATTAGCAACAAATCATCCACTGTAGCTTGCATCACTGAGATCCAGCTAGATGACATTTCAAGCCTTGTACTAACCAACCTTTTCTCCACCCCAGACAAGAAGGACAAGCCATCTCCCAACACACTATCTGTCTTCTCCACAAACATCACATTTGAAAAGATAGGTCCCTTATGTAAGACAAATACACTAGATTCATTTACTTAGCAACAGAAAAAAATTTAATGTAAAGTCACTTTAAGTTATAGACAAACATAAAATAAATAATCTAAAGGTGAGGTCAATGGTACTTTAAAGGCGATACTCAAGAAAGATTTGCCATTCTGGGCAAGTTCAACACACACATTATCAAAGACAGACATCAAACGCCAAAATCCACTTGTCTCCCTCTTACTTTCAGAAGCTACCTCTAGTCCAGCTCATGAAGCCTTTCATGCCTGGGTCTTTTGCCAATGCTACGTCTCAAGCAGTCTTTCATAGGCCTTTAAAACATTAAGATGATAGAGACCAAACCACAGAAATGTTAGATGAGAAGGGAATACAGGAGATGTATTTTAACTCCCAGTTATGAAAAAGGAGTGAGTAAACTTAGACTATCCCTGACGCTCATCTGTTCTGTTCTTAAAAAAACTTAGAATGATGGGGATTCCACAACCCACAAAATCTCACCTGTCCCATTGCTAAAATATCCCGCAAAAAGAATTTTCTAGTATTTAATCTGGATATCCTGTGTCCATTTCAACCGATTACTTCTGACCTTACCTCAGCCAACACTGGTGACAGTTTGATCTTGGCCTTCTTGTCATAATATTTAAGAATTTTGATATCTTTCATAATTGGTCTCTTTCTTAGACTTGCATAGGGTAAGATTTTAGATTAGATCTTTAATTTATTTTATTTTCACCTCTGGTCACCCTAAAATTTTTCTAGTCATTCTCAAAGAATGATGCTCCACACTGGACAGTGCTCCAGATGAGGTCTCACCAATGCCAGATGAGGAAAATAATTATCTCCTATTCTTACATATGCCTTTCTGCTAAATTTATTCCAGAATTGCTTTTGGTGGTTTTGCAAAGATATCACACACTTCACTTAAATTTAAGCTGTGAACCAACAATCCCAAGGTCCCTCCTGTTCTACTTGGCCTATTCTGTTAAGATACCTATATCCTGTTTTGGATTTTCTCTGTCCTAAAAGTAGGATTTTGCATTTTTCTCACTCGGTTTCAGCATATCCTTTTCATTCTTCAAATGATGAAAATTATTTGGCATTAGAATCTTATTTTCTCCCAGTTTTTTGTTGGTGCATCAGCTTCATCCTGGTGAAACTCTGATTTTTCTTGCTGTTCTAGGAAGAGACTGCATTAATAGATGGCACTAAGGAATCATCTCCTACCCAGCAAGAAACATTCAAGAACCTAATTCAAATACAGACTTATGGACTCCGTCCCTTTTTAAAGCTCATTTCAAGGAAAGCAACACAATACAGACATTGCAAAGAGTGCAGGACACTCACTCTTAAGTCAACTTAGAGGACTGAAATACAGAATCCACACAGCAAGGAGGTGATAATTTGGTAAATCATTATTATTGTGTATTAGCTACACAAACTGGCTCCCAAATCCTCCCTTCCTCCTCATGACCCACATAGGTGCATGCCAGCTGAAGACAAATGATTATATTCAAGTGCTAATGGCAGAGAACAAGAGCTGAAACAAGCACAATAAAATACAATGAATTCCTGAAAATGTGTAATTTAGCTTGCATCACAAACCAAGGAACATGTCACAAGCCTTCAATGAACTGTAAAGCACTCTGTCCATGGCACTCACAAGAAGATATGCACCTAATGGATCACAACTCTTTACGCAGTGGTATGCAGCAGTGTGAAGAAGCCATGATGCAAGCACTGTGATTCCAACCCATGGCCTTCCTCACCTGAAAAAAAAAACCAAAGTGAGGACGCTAGTGCCAGTCAGGTCTTGAAACAGCCAACAAGTCTGTCGGAAGAGACTTTCCTTCATCCTTCAAATGTACAATAGCCAAAGAAATACAGAAGAAAGCATTCCTTACATCGTCCAAACCTTTCATTCCTGAGCAGCCTCTTAGGAAAGCTAGCCCTAGATTGTATTCAGAATCACTTAAGTGAGATTATATCTCACATAGAGCACAATCTGGAAGCAAGGCCAGGAACTGTAAATGATATTTTAGTGACAATGATGTGTTATCTCTTCCTATAAAGGTAGATAGGATTCAATATATATAGCTCAATGTAAAATACTGCTCAAACACCTGAGAAAGACTAGCAGTCCAAGTAGTCCTCTCAGAGTGAATGGACTTCTCAAGTATGAAGACACCTAACAATAAATATCAATAAGCAGTGAATTCACCATTACAGCCATCACTTCCAAGGTCACATGAGCTGACTGTCTTTCCAGTTCTCTATATTTGGTATGAAACTATAGGGCTATTTAGAAGCTCTAACTGCTTGAGATGCTACAGGACATCCTATGAACAGCACAATCTACCACAAAAACATCACACTCGTCCTCTCTTCTCTTCGCTGGCTACATTAGTTTGCTGCACCAAAGTTCAGAGTCTTATTCTTTTACTTTGAAAATGCAAAACTTTCTAACAATGTGAAATAAAAGGTATTTCAGTTTTAATATGCACATGTAATATGCTCTGAAATAAAACCATATATTCTTTATATTTGATTTTTTTATACTTACAGGTTTATAAATTCAAAGTGACTCTTTGAGAAAGGGGCTTTGACTCACTGTACACAATTCAACTAAATTGCAGCCAAGAAGTAAGAAAGATGCTATTTTGCACAAAGAATGGGACAAAGTAGACAATATTTATAGGCAAGTACAGCAAGGTCACATCCTAGATACGTTGAACAGTGAGCTGAAAGGATCCTGCAGAACAGACAGGTGAAAAGGAAAAAGACAAAGGGACATGGGCCTGGAAATTTAAAAGAAGAGGGCAAAGAATATGAGCAATAAGCTTGGGCCTGGAAAACCTATGAAAAGAGCTAGAAAAGGCTGGGATTGCTTTATCTTCAAAAGGAGATGAACAAGTGAAAACATAATAAAGTATAAGATACCCAGGGATTTTGTGTCATGTTTTGTAACACAAGAAAAAGTATTTCAATAAAATAAATATTAAAAAAAAATCAAACAACAAACTGAAAATTGGAACATTAAAGTACAATAAAAGGCAATGCATGTGTATACAATGACTAATTGGGGAACTCTTTCCTACAGAAGGATAATGAGACTGAGGAGTTAGGTGAAAAAGCAGCTAGGTATTTATGTAGGTAGCAACAGTTCCCTAACATAACACTGAAAAACTGTGTGGAGAGCATATCAGACAATGCGCATCAGGCCTTAAGCAATCTCTTAAGTGCTAGTAGATAAAGTCTAGTGACAGCGCAGGCAGTGCCATTTCTGCCCACTGCAGGGTGTTCCCCTTGTTCCCTGAAACGTCTGGAACTCACTGCTTTCAGATTCATCCCCCTGGACCTAAAGTCTGAGCCAGTATGGCAACTCCTAAAATCATGAACAGACAGATTCATAAAACTGTAATGCCAAGTTACAAACACATTTAATTCAGATTTACAAAAAACGAACACCTCAAGAAGATTTTACTTGTGAAGGGTAGCTGCCCTTCCTTCTGATCATGTTCAGAGAGCATCCTCCTATGTATTTCTCTCCAACATTGGAACTCTTGAAAGGTTCCTTTCCACCTAACTCAAGGTGGAATTTCTGATTTTCTGATATTGCAGATAGTCATCCAAACACCGAGATATATTTATACTAGGAAAGCACTTTAATTGAGGGTCAAAACATTGAGTTCCCCAATCCATTACAGGCTCTATCTATGCAATTCAAAGACAGCTTGCCCCAAAAACACTTTACAACAAAACATGCAGCTCTTGATTAATTTTGAGGATGGTTTTGATGGAAAATAAATATTGGAAGAGGGAGGGGGAAATGTACTGTTATTAAAACTTAGTAGATTAATAAAAAACATTCTGTTTGTTAAAAAATAATTATAAGGTTTATTTTTTTAAAAAAATGTGATATTGGATATAGCATGTATAGTTTACAATTCATTCTCATCCATATGAAGTTCATTTCCAAATTCACTTTGATACTATGTCTGAACTAGAAAGAGCGGAGGTTAAATAGAAATGAAACAGGAAATGGAACAACAAATAAAAGCTATGAAACAAAACCCTATGTTTTCTGTAATCTGGTCACTAATGGCTTTATGCAGCAGGAATACTACACATGGGGAGGGCCATGGAAGGCAGCAGACTGTTGTGTATCCGACTGCTGTGCCCTGCCAACTTACTCAGCATAAAGCTGGCTGGGGTCCAAAGGTCTAACTAAGAAATAAAAAAATGCAGTTCTAAAAAACCAATCCTTTCAAGCTCCCTGATCCACATTGCTGAGTTCTTCTTTTGGACATCTTTTTTTTTTTTTTTTTTTTTTTTCTTTTTTCTGCAGAAACAGCTGCAGAAACATTCTTTTGTAATACTTCAGAAGTTTACCCCAAAACTGGATTAGAAATGACATATCTGCTTAATCTTGGACCAGAAAGCTTAGGGCAGATTCTTTGTAGACATTTCTGGCTACAACTCATGCCCCCACAAACACACAATGCTCATACATGGTCTCTTGGCTGCCTTTACATATAACCATCTGTTAGGCAGAATCACCCATTCACAAACAGTTCCAGCCTGTTTCACGATAGTTTCGGACCCAAGTGAATGCTGGCCGAGAGACGCAATTGTGCTGTTGCCACTCACAGGAAATATCTTTTGCCTGACTGTAATACCAATCACACTGATCTCACATATTTCTGTAGATTTTGTCACACATAACAGAATTTACAGCCAAAATGAGCAATGAGTGGATAATGGGAAAAGTGCTTTATAGGCACTTGTAGCTCTGGTGTTTTATAGTAGAAACTGCTTAGTAATCTAAGGAAATTAGGCAAAGAAGTGGCCCCAACTTTGGCTGACCGATGGGCAGTGATACTCAGCTAATCCCACCTTGACCAACATTAGATTTTAAGTTCAAATATTTTGATCTCACATGGCTATAAGCAACATGAGAACAAGCCATGAGCTGTGTGACTGTTGACATAAGACCTCAGAATAGAAGTTGCATGCACATATGGGATGGAGTCTTGTTAGTGAAGGCATAAGAAATACAAATCAAAACTAAATGACCCAAGTGAGACCCATAATTATATTTTAGTCAAATTTGACAGCAAATCTGTGAACAAGACTAGTGTTTCCATTTCTTTGAAAGACAGGCAGATGTAACTCCTAATTTGACAATGATGCTAAAAAAACCCTCAAAGTTAACATTTATGTCTTTGCTAAGGTTTTCCCTTTAAGTGGGTTCTTAAACAAGAGAAGACACATGTCAGATAAACATAAAACAGATCCTTCCATAGGATAAAAAGTGAAAGATTTTTTTATCATTTCTCTGGGAGAGATCATTCTTCCTCATTTTTGGTAAAGCAAGACTTGTACAGTAAGGTAATACCTTAATTAGACCAAGTGGTATAGCTGGAAAAAATGGATATGCTTTCAGCACAACTGCTGAGTACTTTCATGATCTGCGTGTAGCACATGCTGAAAGTCACCAGCTGAGGTTACACTAGCTTTTTTTTACATAAACCTCTGTTTCTGGAGGCTCACTCTTGCCAGGGGTTGCCCAAATTTGGAAAAGTACTTGGGCATATGTCTGAAAACTTAGAGCACATTATGCATGGAAGTCCTACTATCTTAAAAAAAAAAAAAAATAGTTCAAGGTAGCAACTATACTCAGATAACTGATTCTGACAGAGGCCGGAGACCCCAGATGCTCCATCAGTCTATTTTGTTCTTACAGCAATCTCAACTGCCTGTAAATCCTACCTGTCTTCACAGCAGGCAATGGTACAATCCTATGGGACATCTCATCCATGACTTTGTCCTATCCACTCCCAAGGACATCCTGCCTGCCAGCATTGCTTCTGTAATGTCTTTGCAAGACCAGATGGGACACACAGAGAACAAACTTGAAGTTCTCTTCCCAGTTGTCTCCAAACCTGACTTCATGAGCTCCTATCATTGAAAAGTATGAGTGATCAAGCCCAGCCTTCAGGCCACTCTTAAAAGACGGTGAAGACATAGCTGCTACATTTTGCTGGATTGGGGCCAAGGCATTCAGTACTTTGCAGGAATATCCAGGCCCTGAATCGACTTAGAAAATTACCTTGAACTCAGAAAACCAGACTTCTTAATGTGTCTTGAAAAATGGACTGTCCTTTAGGTTATTTGATGACATGGAAGTCAATACTGTCATGTCTGATGCCAGAACAGTCTTAAGTCATGCCACTTAAACAGTAGAAGTTTACAGTGCCTCTGCTGCCAAAACTCAGATTATTTTTTTTATTGAACACAACTTTACATTTTTCCATTGAACATACTAATAAGCATCCACTCCAATTCATTAGAAAAATGTAAAATTTCTAATTGCACACATCAGCTTGACGTTAATTTTTATTGGAGTTTTTCCTCATCTACAATATAGTCAGTCTATTCATCTGTACATCTGAAAGAACTGAACATTTCAGAGTTTGTCATCTGACTTCTTGTAAACTTCTTATTTGGCACTAAATGCAATGACCACGTTGATTAGAGCAACCGTATGACATGGGGATGGAATTGCTGTCAACTCATTACAAAAATATATAAGGCCTCACTTTTAATTACTCACTTAGTAACAGATTAGTTCTTATTGCCTGCCAACAGCATGACCTCTCTCTCTTTCAAGGTCAACATAAATCAAAAGTAATCAGATGAGCTTGAACTTGTCATTTATTCACTTCTAACCCTTTCATAAGAAAATCTGTTTAACAAAAAAAGCAAGTCTACGTTCAATAAAGAGACCATTATTAGGGCTAAAGAGCTAAATTTCCTGTTGTGTTTTTTTTTTCTGAATAGCCTCAAGTAATATTCCAGGAAAAAGGCCTTGATACTGTTTTCTTTGTGGAATAAAAAGAAAATCAGCATTAGAAACATGAGATTGCTTACAGGTTTCAAATACCAGTACGAATAAGCACTTCCTGGTTGCATGCTTTAAGGATTAACGGTATTAAGCACTACAAAATGACATTTGTCATGTTTACTTTAGCTGTCTTGATCTGACAAACCTCTGCAAGCCTTATAAATAGGGGTGGAATGTGACTGTTTTCTGAGACTGCTGTCAAATAAGGCAAAAATAGACAAAATGCACTTTTCACTTTCAAGGAAAATCCTAAATAAATAAAAATTCTTAAATACAATGAAATGGTACTGCTTTGTTGATTAATTATGACTTTGGGATATGAAAGACTTGGCTGCATCTGTCTGCGTCAGTAAAAATCCCTTCAAGATTTTGCTGTCACTTTGATGTTCTAGCACCTAGATTTTCATTAATTATAAAATTATCTTTGTGGGCCTTCTGGCCACAAAGAATGTGTTTTACTGGATGTGTAGCACAGACTTCTTTTACAAAGAGCTGTGTATTTATGCAAGTGCCCAGCCGGTTCAGATAGAGGGCAGGTGCCCAAAGGCCTGGACCTCATGACTTTTTTTGTATTGCCATAAATATTTTCCGTAGGTCTGTCATTATTATTTTTTTCAACAGAAATGCTTACTCTGGCCTATTCCATAACATACATACATTCCACACTCTGCCACAGTTGTGCCTCATACTGCTCAAGCTTATTTCCAGTCCCCGTAAAGGAACAAGCCACATCAACAGAAATACATACACACCAGCATCTTGCACTCTTTATGTGCCCTAAGGCTGGAAACACATTTGATTAACACACACAAATCAGCCCTTACTCTCAGGACTCAGTTTGTTGGGCCAGATTGTGGATGTTCATGGAGCTAGAAGGAGAAATGAGCAATCTCCCAAGTCTCAGTACCATTCTCCATCCACAAGACTGTATGAAGGGCAAATCTGCCTCTGTCCTATGAAGAACATTTTCCAGACAAGTAACATTGGATGAGGTAGTTTAAATGTTAGAAGTGACATAAAAGTTATATAGTTCCCTAGTAAAGAATAAAGATGATATGCAAAAAACATTAAGGGATACATTCATATTTGTCTTCTGAGATGATACACTAACAATTATTAAGGTACAATACTTTCGAAACGCAGCCATCTTCAACTCTCACATTCAGATGTCAAACTATTAGTAGGGCATCTGACTAATTCAGTCATCCATATATTTCTGCAGCATGATTTGTGGGTTAATTATAGCAGGAAAATTATAATGACAAATATATAGACAAAGCAATATACATTATTCATATACGCAATAAAAACATCAAATGTATTGTCATGACTTATTGCAGTGCAATGCATATGGCCTTTTTGGCCAGATGATACACCAGATGTTTCCTTTCCTTTAGATTTGAAAAGTTCACATGCAGCAGAAGTCAGGTCCTGAGGGTAGGGGTGGGGCTTAACTATTTAAAGTTAAACATGCAAATATTGATAAATAAGAAACTGTTCAAGTTATATAATTAATTTTCTGCTTTAGTCTTATTTTTTCCTGTCCATTCGCTTAGCAGAATGCACAAACTGCTCAGACAGACTGTAGAGAAAGGCTTGATTAAGGTTTTGTCTTTCGCTACTCTCTCCTCACTTTTCCTACTTTAAAACAAATTTTATTTAATTTTTAAAGCATAATAGGATAAATACATGTCTGAAGTAATTACAGAATGCACTACAAGCAGGAATATATTGCTTTTATATAGTCATTTGTTTTACAAAAAAAAAAAAGGAGGGGGGAATAAAAAGCAACACTTTAAAATAAAGTGTCAAAGACACATCTGCTCTCTAAATGCATTTTGCCTGTGAGCAGAGAAAAACAAACAAGATATTCTATAAAAACCTGTCCCTTAAGTCCTCTATGCCTGGATCTTCCCCTGTATCTCCAACTGACGTGTAAAAAGAATGTGGGCTCAGAACTACCAGGCAGAAATAGTCACCCCAATAAGGAGTCAGTGCACAAAGTACAGGTAAAGCAGGAAGGAGTGTGCGGCCAGTAGAGCAGACAACACATTCAGATCATCACTGAACCATTGGACATGGCAAGAACATTGCTGAAGCTTTTACTAGAAATAAAAAACTTTCCCCCCTTTCTTTACTACCCCTGAATAAGAAAGTGGCCAGACCTGCTCCCCTCCAACGAGATGGCAGCTTTTGACTGGCCCATTCCCACATTTCAACAAAATGGGCAGTAACCACCAGTCCTCCCATTAGCTCCATGGACTTTTCATTGAAAGTTTAGCAATACTCAAGGGCAACCTCCAAACCTGGGCCAGCCCCAGCAAGTGCAGAGGGACTATAAAACCCTGCAACACGTACGGAACCCACCTTTCCTTCCTGCAAAAACTGCCAGCCTCTCAGGAAGGAGGCAGAACAAATCTTACACAATCCAAGGTTTTACAGTTCTGAAGGGGGCCAAGGGGGTGTAAACTGCAGCTAGACCCCAGTGTATTATTAAATGTTAAAGGGATAGTTCAGCAGGATTTGCTGAGTGTTACAAGTGCCTACATACAACCTTCTCAGGCATCCCAAAAGGTTTGACTCTGGAGATGGGGAACAGGTCAGGCTGGTTTTCATTTCTTTCTTACTCCATTTGCCTATCCTGAACCATAACAACATTAAAGCCTGGAAACAGAACAGACCACAAAAGAAACTGTATTAACACTGCACTCTGCTGTATGTTATATGTTATACACCCCTTCTATAATTTTTTCTCTGCAACTCTGTTTAACCTCAGGGAGTAGTTTGAACTGTGGTTTGTATCATACCTTCTCTACCCAAAAAAGTCATTGAGCATATGTGCTTGCTTCTTCAGGTACCCAGAATGTTTCTTTGCCCACCAAACGGAGGTCAATAGACAGTAGACTGAAGAACTGTGCAAAGCAAACAACAGACCAAACCCAGCTGGTCAGAATAGCAGCTCTCCTTCAGAACTGTAGGGGTCATCCCCCAGTAACCACTCTCTCATCTGTGAACGGGTGTCTTTGAGCTTCTTTCTACGTGAAGACCATCTCTTCATTGTGTGTCTCCCAGATTCTCTGCAGTGGATAATCAGATGAATTTGCACTTGTATTTTTCAAACTAAGAGAAAGGCTTGATTTGTGTGTCCAGTGCCATTTCATGAGAAAGACAACGTTAAAAAGCAGAGGAAAAAAAAAAGAAAAAAAAAATGTAAATGCACTCAACATTAAGCAGCACCTGTAAACGCTAGGTGGCAGCACAGCAAATAGTATTTTCTCCCTCCAGTAATAGAAGTTGTTGAAAACTACAGCGTGATTCCAAAATCAAAGTAATATTCTAAAATCACATTACAAGAATTTGGCAATAAATGGTGTAACAATACAAAAGGAGAGAAGAAAAACAACAGGAGTTTTCTCTTCTCTTAAAAGTAATACTTTACAGCCTGCCTCTTCACTAAATTACATTGCAGCACTTTTGTCCAGCTACAAGGCTCCAAGATCTATGCTGGGCACATCTCTCCTTTTCACAGAGTCCATACATAACCTGCAGATAACTTCTGCCCCAGATCGTTGACTGATCTGGACAACACGGATGTCTAGAGTCTATCAGTTCTGCCTTCACCAGAAGGAAGTCGTTCAATACACAGGATAATACTAGGAGACTGGGAGCAAGTTGGTGAGTATTTACAAACTTAGGCCTGAAGAAATAAACTGCACAAATCATCTGGGACTGGATCAGAAGGAGCTGCTTTTTTACGTCTTATCTTTTATTTACCTGCAGCCTTGCAGTTCTTTTGCTTTTTCTCCCCTGCCTATTCGATATATTTTTTGTGATCTCATATACTCCAGCAATATGCCAGGATTTTTCAGAAACTTGTTGAACGCTTATCCCTAAGAGCAAGCCATGATCACTTCTGGCCCTGACTTAAAAACATACTCCTTTGAAAACAATCCTGAACTTCAGCCTCATCCCTTGAAAAGCGCATGAGCACTCACAAATGTGGATGGCGACACATGCATTTAATCTTTTGGCTGGCATTCAGTTTAGCAAATTAATTCCTCTATCCCTGACCTCTTTGTGACTCTTGACTTGGTGTTGCAGAGTGTCACAGAGCATGAACTTGACTGCAAAAAAATCTTATGAAACTGAATGTCTGAGCAACTGAGCAGCAGACGTAACTCAATGTCAGTATGTGCAATGCAGGTGGGGGGGAACAACTACTTACACATTCGTAAAGATGGACACAAGCCCGTTGTAAAAGGTTGTCTGAAATCTTTAGCTCCCTGCTTAGCAACAGTCAAACCGCAAAAAGGAACTGGGGGGGGAAGGGATGGGATGGGGGGGCGGGACAGGGACGACACAAAGGAAAAGAATAGAAAAAATTAGAAAATATCATCATGACCAATCCATCCAATGACAACAGAAGATACAGCAAAATCAGAAAGTGTACAACGTTTACAGAATTGAGCAGGTACATGAAACTGTTTCCATTTGATTAAAGATCAGTTAGACTATGAGTCTTCACCTTGGAAAGGAGACAACTGAGAGAAGGTATAATAGGCAGCTCTAAACCCGTGAGTGATATGGAGAATGCGAACAGAAATTGATTACTCTGCATTTCTCATCTCATTTCTCATCTATGTAATTATCAAGTATCAGGTTTAGAGTGAATAAAAAAAAAATACTTTTTCACACAGTAATCAGCTACAATGTGGAACTCATTGCCATAGAACGTCATGGAGACAGAAAGTAGAAAAGGAATTTAAAAGGATTAGACAACTTCATGGAAGACAGGTCCAGCCATGACTGCGTAACATGGTGTCCCAGATGCAACCTTCATCTCATGCAGTTTGTAAATCACCAATTACCAGATGCAAGGAATGTCTACTAGGGAAAGATTACTCTCAAAATCCCACTGTTAATAGTTTCCCTAAGTATCAAGGACAAAATCCTGGCCTAGACAGACTGCTGGTACCACCCAATAAACCTGTCCTTGAATGTTACACTAGAGAAAACACTACTTGCACTGCATATAAATTCTACAAATTAAAGATTACAAATGTGCGTATTAAAAACAAAAAAAACCCCAAACACTGAGAGCTGCACTGACCCATTTTCATTCTCTGTCATGGACTCTTGGGTCAGTCTAGAGATATCAGTACTAGAGGTGAACATCCAGATATATAGTCAAGGGCTGATGAAAGCATTCAGTCAAACACTGATCTTACTAAAGTCCCTGGATGTTTTTCTTATGCCGAGTATATATTTGAGGCCAAAAATAAAAGCTGATTTTTTTAGTTCTTAAAATCCACAATTACAACACACAGTTTGTCCAACCACTAAGGGAAAAGCCACTTTTATTGGCTACTCTGTAGGCTCTTTGCTCCCTTGCCATTTGACCCATTTCTCCAATTTGAATTCCAAATGGGAACTTGCTCCATAGCATTCCCAACTGTTTGAAAATAAAAACATCTCAAAGAAATACAGTAGACTTTTTGGCTGAATCCTTGCAAATCCGGATGCTACACTGGAGTTTGAGAGGGGTATTTTAGCAATGTCACTGAAAATTCAGCTAAACATCAGATCATTAGCTTCACAGTTTGTTGTCCCTCTGTCACTACAGTTAGTGATGATCAGGGGAACTACTTTCTTTTTCAAGCTGTTTCCTTAAGCAAACAAGGCTTGCAGTTTATATTCTTTCCACGTGCCCCACTCTTACAAGTTTCATGAAGACAGGTGCCAGGACAGAGGCACTTTATTAATGTTTCCACAGATGGAAAGGATGCAGAATGAGTGGAAGCATCTTCTTACACGCCAGAGAATCCACATGTGGGATCACTGCAAGAATCCCACTCACAGAACTCCTTGTTCTTGCAATGCACTCACCATGTGCAGAATTTTGAAGGAAGAGAGTTAATACATACGAGATCAGCTGTATTTCAGGGAGTAGACAGGCCTGTGGTACACAATTGTTCTGAAGACTAGAAGAAACTACAGGGATAATCAGGATAATCTCTTGTACACAGTAGGGAAACAGCCTTTCCTGGATTAACTCATACCTTTGACTCCAACCTCTACGGCTGAGTTACAAACATGATTTTAAGAAAAGCATACAAATTTTGTTTTCACATTTCCAATAATGAGGAACTTGCTAGGCTGTTCCAACATTTAATTGCCACTAAATATTTAGATCTTGCTACATTGTTATCTGCCAGACAGAAGAACCAGTTTAGACCCCCTTTTAGGCTTACTTGTATACTGAGAGTAAGTCTAACTCTAAAGACTTAATTTCTTGTTTAGTGAAAGAAGTAGGCTGAACTTGTTTTCAGAGTGGAAAGCGTATATTCCAAGCCTTCTGATCATGCTTGTAGGTTCTCTTTGAACCCCGTCTACTTTTTATTATTTTTTTCTTCAGTTGTGGATACCAAAATTTGACCTTATGATCCCAATGTGATTGCAGGTACCAGACACTGAGGTAATATATCTTCCACACAGTTATTTAATATTCTCCAGTCTATACCTCCAAGGGTCCTTCTTGTTAGGAACTACTCTATCCATAGGCGAATTACGTAATTTCCAGGCTGCTGGAGGAAACAAACAACCATAGCCTTACAAATTTTACTACAATAGGGCCTTGAAGAGTCATTCCTGTTACTGCTACTACTGCCCAAGAAACAGTCATAGGTGCCATGTGGCAAGAACAGCTGGAACAAAGGCTGGCAGCTCCCAGCAGCAACTGCTGCTGTACCCCTCTTACTTTCTTCACCCTTTCCCTCCTTCCCCCTCCTCCTGACTAAGGTAGCAAGAAAAGCAACAAATCTCAACACTTCCAGCTAACTCTGTATCCCAGATTCACTTCCTCCGCAACTTTCTGTCTTTGCTCTGACTGAGCTAACCCAAGCTTGGCCTAACCTTGAATCCCTGGATTGCCATTATTAATTCTGCTCCCATTTCTGATTCTGGGTCGTTTGGCTCCCCAGGTACTTGCACACAGCTAAAGATGCACCTGGACTATCAGGATAAAAGCCACAGCATGAAGATGTGGTTCACATGCCTTTTTCCTAGACAGCAGAGTCTGCAATTTGCCAAAGCAAAACTTCTTGTTTGTCTGTACCCAGGGCTGAAAGTAATCAAGACTGTAGCTAAAGAATGGGGAAGTGATACAGGATGGAAAAAACAGAGCAATATTTACTAATAATGGTGAATCTCATCTTCCAAATCAGTGATAAAAGTATGAAGTAATATATTTTTAAATGATTAAGATGCAAAGACACTAAAATATATATACCTAAGTTATGACAAAGAATTTACCCAGTGAAACCTTGGTTAGAAAGCTGTAATATAATAAAGAACTACTCCAGAGCTAATTCTACTTGAGGGGAAGGAAAAAAACCTAAAAACTAGAGTAAGAAAAACAGTGTTTGGAAATCAGACACCACCAGCTAGTAAACAGTCAAAAAATATTTAAGACAATCTAATCAAGACATCTGCATATCAAGAAGCTATTTCTTTGCAAGATGCAGCTGAGCCAGCGGTAGAAAGAGGGTGTCATGCTGCTACACCACTGCTCTTGGCATTCCGCTGTCTATGCTACACTGAACATAGGTGGGAGACACCACAGTCATCTTAGCTCCCATTATCCAAAAAATCTGGGTGGATCCACTGAAGGAAGAAGAGAATTTTTGCCCAAGAATGCTGCTACCTGTTCAATGAATCTCATTGCAACCTAAAGCAGAGAAATACAGGGATCTGAATCCAAGGCCACACTGCCCACAAAGATTGAAAGAGGTTTATGTTAAATGTTCCAGTTTTGGATTAACTATGATTTCAAATGTAAGTCTAATGCACCTCATGTGACTCAGTGCATAAGGGTTCCTCCCAGTTTTGACCCAGTTGTTATTGGAGAACTCGTTTTTCAAGCTGTGAAATCCACTTTATGGTGAGGCCTTAAAACCTTGGCAATGCCTTTGAATGACAAATGCAGGCCTCCTCTGAAATACATTTCAACTATGTGACCCTGATTTAAGTTAAAATTCATAGACTGTTAATTAGCATGCAGAACAGGAAGTTTCTAAATAGCTCACCAGGTATGTATTTGGCAGGCAGTACACCAACACTTGAAGTGTGGTTAAAAACCCCACTTTTTTACATCACTGAAAGTTTAATAAATATTTATTTCTTCAGGGACCTCCTATGTTAATGAAACCTGTCTGCTCTTGTTTGAATCTTTAAAACGCATGTGTTAAATAGTAATGTTGAGGTAGTGTCTCTGAAATTGCACCACTAGCAGCAGAGAAAATACAGAGCATAAGTGGGTTTTTGTGTCTATTTAACAGCTTTTATGTGTCCATTAAGTGCTTGTTTTCTGTTTTGTTAATCATTCCAGCTCCCATAATAATTAGACAGAAGAGGAAATCGCAATTTCAAATGCTACCGTTTCTCTGGTTCTCTACAGTTAAAAGGAGGAAGCAGGATTAGATGGCTTTCTCAAATGTTTTTTCTTTTGCTAATCATGCCAAAATCACATTTATGTGCACATTAAATAGTCAGATAACCCATCAAAATGTTATGTTATTTATTTAGTATCAGGAAGCAATTCCATTTATTGTACTAAGATAGCATTCAATGGCCTGAACTATTGTTAATTTCAATGTTATCATTTTCTGAGACCTTGTGCCCTATCCTCAAAACTTGTTCAGCTACTGGTTGCACAACTTGCACATCTGCAGGTTAGCTTTCCAGCCCTGGAATGACACACCATGTGGCAGTACTGCTTTGCACCCTGATGCCACACATAACAAAGTGCCTTTGGTGTCAAGTGTCATGTTCCAGGAGAAAGGTCACTGTCTCACGCTGAAAGGAGTCCTGCTCAGACCACTCTCGTTACAGCAGAATTAATCTCCAACATACCTCTCAACCTGAAATCATTCTTTAACTGGATCGTGAATTTGCACTTCTGTGTTTCAAGTCAATGTCTGCATATTTTATGTCACTGATTTTACCTAGATAACCTCCTGATGTCCCTTCCAGCCTCAGTTGCCCTATGATCCTATGAGTGCTACTGAAAGAAAACCTACAGCAGCTTAACATCATGGTCATTCCTCATGTTCATGACCGCTTATATGTGTTCCTCGCATCGTATGACCATGGAGATGCATTCACTAGGGCACTGGAAACGTAGAAGCCTGCTCCCATATAAAACTGACCCACTGAGAGATGGCACAGCTGGGTTCAGAGAGTCAAAATACAATCTTCTTTTCATTCCTAGTCCTAGCTTTCATAATGAGAATCACAGAATCATAGAATCGTTAGGGTTGGAAAAGACATTTAAGATCATCAAGTCCAACCATTAACCTAGCACTGCCAAGTCCAGCACTAAACCATGTCCTCAAGCACCACGTCTACCTGTCTTTTAAATACCTCCAGGGATGGAGACTCAACCACTTCCCTGGGCAGCCTGTTCCAATGCTTGACTACCCTTTCGGTGAAGAAGTTTTTCCTAATATCCAACCTAAACCTCCCCTGGCACAGCTTGAGGCAGTTTCCTCTCGTCCTGGGGAGTCCTAGGGAGTTTCCTCATTACTAGGGAGAAGAGACTGACCCCCACCTCGCTAAAACCTCCTTTCAGGTAGTTGCAGAGAGCGATAAGGTCTCCCCTCAGCCTCCTCTTCTCCAGGCTAAACAACCCCAGCTCCCTCAGCCGCACCTCATATGGCCTGTTCTCTAGACCCTTCACCAGCTTCGTTGCCCTTCTCTGGACACACTCCAGCACCTCAATGTCCTTCTTGTAGTGAGGGGCCCAAAACTGAACACAGTACTCGAGGTGCGGCCTCACCAGTGCCAAGTACAGGGGCACTATCACCTCCCTGGTCCTGCTGGCCACACTATTCCTGATACAGGCCAAGATGCCATTGGCCCTCTTGGCCACCTGGGTACACTGCTGGCTCATGTTCAGGCAGCTATCAACCAACACCCCCAGGTCCTTTTCTGCCAGGCAGCTCTCCAGCCACTCTTCCCCAAGCCTGTAGCGTTGCATGGGGTTGTTGTGACCCAAGTGCAGGACCCAGCACTGAGCCTTATTGAGTCTCATACAGTTGGCCCCGGCCCAACGATCCAGCCTGTCCAGGTCCCTCTGTAGAGCCTTCCAACCCTCCAGCAGATCGACACTTCCACCCAACTTTGTGTCATCTGCAAACTTACTGAGGGTGCACTCAATCCCCTCATCCAGATCATCAGTGAAGATATTGAACAGGACTGGTCCCAACACTGAGCCCTGGGGAACACCATTCATGACTGGACACCAACTGGATTTAACTCAATTCACCACCACTCTCTGGGCTCAGCCGTCCAGCCAGTTTTTTACCCAGCACAGAGTGCACTTACCCAAGCCATAAGCAGCCACCTTCTCCAGGAGAATGCTGTGGGAGACAGTGTTAAAGGCCTTACTAAAGTCCAAGTAGACAACATCCACAGCCTTCCCCTCATCCACTAACCGGGTCACCATGTCATAGAAGGAGACCAGGTTAGTGATGCAGGACCTCCCTTTCATAAACCCGTGCAGGCTGAGCCTGATCCTCCGGTTGTCCCACACTTTATATTACACTACTGCAGTTTTATTGCTTCTTTGAATAAAGATTTCACGCAGCAGTGGATTCCGTGAGATTTGGCCTTTGCAAAGCCATATTGACTACAGAATAACTGAAATTCCTTTAATCCTATGAGGGATTTCAAATCTTGGAGATGCAGCTTCATTTATAGGGCCTATCGTCCAAATGAAACCTGGAAGAAACACCCAACTCTTACTCCCTGCTCCGTAAGAAACCTTTCTCCTGGAGTTGTAAGGTTCCTGAGGCAACTAGAGTGAGAGTGGAAGACATTCCAGGACTGCCAATGGAGAATAAGAGACTGAAAATAGCCACTAATGGGAGTTTTTGTTCTAACAGTTGTACAATCCTGATTCTTGGCCAAACCAGCTTCAAGGGGTGCGGGTGATATCTCACATTCTCTGCGCAGAGAACTGCACTTTCGGCCTGGACAAATGCATGAGCTTAGAGGGCAAGGGAGGAGGTGGTGGTGGTGGTCGTGTTCAGATTGCTGGAAATCTAGGTTCTCAGTATTTATGATATACTGCTATTGCAATTTGAATGCCTCATTCCATTATAGCAGGAAGTCTGTTGTCAGTGTAAAGCTTCAGCCCAAAGCTTGGTTGTCTATTGCTTTCTGAATTGTCAACTTCATATCCTAAATGTGTGTCTCTTAATTTATCCAGACTAGAAGTACATCTGTTCAGTATTTGGCATATGAAATATTAGGAAGTACGCACTGAAGAAATATCCAGACCAAGTTATCAGCCTACGTACAAAAAGAAATTAAACTGTAATTTAAGAACTAATTTCACCTCTCTGATCTGTCTGGCAGATCTTTTCACTATTATTCTCTTATCCAGTACATACATTCCCATGATGCTAAATAGGCTTTTATATACATAAAGGCAATAAAAAGGTAGTGGTGAGATCCACCCAGCAGACACAGTACTGATGCCAATGGTCAGCTGGCACAGAACAAAAGAGAAGGGAAATAAGATACTTTTGATGAGGTTCACCCTGCAGATGGAAGAAAAGACTTTAGCACACATCTGAAAACGACAAGGGAGAATAGCTAATTCTGCTTTTCAACATATGATTTTCCATTTATTATCATGATTATTCCTTTTAATGCAAAACCCATCTAAATCCTGCAATCCATTTTCATTGCCCCATTTCCACTAAAAATGGGCTGATATATGGCAGTGCCATAGTGGCACTTTAAAGAGGACTACCAGTCCTTCCTCCAGGAAGGAGACAAAAGAGTGACACATACTGGGACTTCCTATATCAGAATGTCATAATTTCTGTTTCAAGCGCTATGTATTTCTTTCACAAGACAACGATCATTGTTCCAAAGAAATGACCTAGATGTGGAATAGATGAAAAAAACTATTGGTAGGAAACTTAGAAAAGAGACATGATTCTGGTGCATCAGCATCTACCCAATTCGACTTAAAGTGTATTCCTCTCAGACAGCACATTTCATCCAAAGACTTTGTGTGTTAACCACTGAACCGAACAACCAGTCACCAACTTTCTTACCCTATTTTATGGACAAAGAATATTAGATACAGCAATGACTTGTCCAAGTGACATCACTGGCAGGACAACACATCTCTTACACACAAAATTTCAGTATAAAATATTTTACATGCACCAAGTTAATCTAGTACTTTGCAAATGAATGCAGTTATAACTGCTTTAAATAAGCATCAATTATTTGGTATAAGTGCTTTTTAAAATAAATCTAACATATAAACCCAAATTTAAGAAAATTTTGAACTATTTCAGGAAAAGTTCTAAATTGTTGAACAAATTAATGTTAAACCTTGTTCTATTAGGCTAACATAGCTTCTGTGAAGCAATCACAAAGAGAAGGATCTTGTAGTCTGGACCACTTGAAATGCTTGTGCTTTGAATGTGAACATTTTGATGAGGTTGTACTGGACTGACAGGTCAGCAAGTAAATCTTCATTCCACATTGAACCTTTTCAATGATGTCTGCTACTAAAACTATAAATCAAAACCAACTTGAAATAATCACATACATGAGTAATGAAGTTCATGTGAACTGTGAATTCTGGAGCTTGCTGGATCTGGATTCCACTTGCTGCATCACATCAGGCTCTGCAGTGTGATCGGTACACTCAATACAACTTCTTGGTCCTTCATTAGGGAAGAGTATTTGATTTCCAGTTTCTCTGGGTGCCTTAGCAAAAGCCTCTGGTTGTTGACTTATAAATATAAGATATTTTTTTTCTGAATTAACAGAAGAGCTGAAATCACTGCCTGTAACACTTTGCAGACTGATACTATCAATACAGAAACTAGAATTAGCTGCAACTAGCTTGAATGCTAAGCAGCAAGTCCTTTTTTTAATTGAATATGCAGTTCTGTGTATGCTCTTCTAATTACTGTTTTAATCTCTTGCGCTTTCCTGAGAGGGATAAAATGTAGATGTCCTATCTGAATCTTTTTCAACTTCAGAAAGATACACTACGTTCTGAATATCCATATGCAAACCTACTTTTGTGGTTCTAGTTAGAGTCAGAGCCATCAAAGAGTAGAGGCTGGATGTCTTAATTCTTTATTTGGCTGATTCAAAAGAAATCTCTGAAGAGCAACTGAATTTGTAAGATTTCATAATTCAAAATCTTGGGAAATCTTACAAAAAAATCTTACAGGATTTCAGTACCAGCAAACACAATCTCCAAATTTGACCTATGTCCTGTGTCTAAAAATTTCATCTAATAAAACACACTCACCAGGTTTTTACATGGGATGTAAACGATGATGTGATCAGCCACCTTTTATTTATTTAAGTGACACTGGTATGATCTAAGTACTGGAATAGTATTTTATTAGGTTTTTTTCTATTGCCTTGACAGTAAATAACATCTTTGGTTGCCCTGCAGCACAACAAACTTCAAAAGGTATAAGCCCTGTTCTCTGATTTCCCTTTACAGATGTATTAGCTCTCTTCAGAGCAAGCTGCTGGCACCCTGAGAAAGCAGATGCACTTACAAAAAATGGAAAGCAAAGACTGTGAAAGAGATGAAAGGCAGACAAAGCCATGACTGCAGTTCACACCACGATCCAGTCAGGAGAAGTAGGTGAGTACAAGCAGAAGAATAAATCTCATCCTGAAAATGACGTGAAGTATTTTGACTCCCATTCTCCTCAAAGCAGGAGTACATCACTTACTGTACCTTTGGTTCCACATGTTCTACTGAGTCACTGTGGCAAGTGCTGATATAGAAAGTGTCCTCTTCAGGTTTCAGTTAATGTTCAAAGCAGTGGTCGACAGCCTCAGGAGGATACCACTCTGTCAGATTCATGTTTATGACTATCTCTGTACCCTCCACATCATAACACACACTTTAGATTTTATACTGTAGCACATTTTGTGACTAAAATGTGATCTACAGCATTCTCTGAGACTTACACTGAAGCAGGAAGACCAAGGAAAACTCTGTCATCAAGTTAAAATGGTCTTTTAAAGATGACCTTCAACTGTTTTTGTCACTATCAGACCATGCCATATAGGAAAAAGAGCTGCTGCAAAAGACTCCAAGGCCACCACAGACAGCTAGACAGCTCTGCATAACATCTCCATGTGCTCACTCATTTTCACTGACGTCATCCACAAGTCAAAATTAGGACTGCAGCTTTCTTCTGCTCCATATTGTACAAAAGGCTGGGCAGATACCTGAGAAAATTGCCAGTCTTGCAGATCATAAAGACAAAGAATTCACTCTGTTCTCTGGTGCCTGTACACAGTCCTAATGATTTCATTCAGATTTTGAACAAGTACAAAGGTCTGTTTGAATAGAGATCTTTGCAAACAGACATCTAACAGTAAAAGCAGGAACCACATGAGGCTGTGATACTAAATAGAAAGGGATGGTGTCAATAAAAGGAACAATATGGCTATACAGGCTAACTGTGAGTACCACCACTATCTGAATATCTTCAGATTAATTTTCCTTCTATAATTTTCATAGAGTCATAGAATCGTTAAGGTTGGAAAAGACCCTTAAGATCATCGAGTCCAACCGTTAACCTAGCACTGCCAAGTCCATCACTATACCATGTCCTCAAGCACGTCTACCCTTCTTTTAAATACCTCCAGGGATGGAGACTCAACCACTTCCCTGGGCAGCCTGTTCCAATGCTTGACTACCCTTTCGGTGAAGAAGTTTTTCCTAGTATCTGCCCTAAACCTCCCCTGGCACAGCTTGAGGCTGTTTCCTCTCATCCTATCACTTGTTACTAGGGAGAAGACACAGACCCCCACCTCACTACAACCTCCTTTCAGGTAGTTGTGGAGAGCAATAAGGGCTCCCCTCAGCCTCCTCTTCTCCAGGCTAAACAACCCCAGCTCCCTCAGCCTCTCCTCATAAGACTTGTGCTCCAGACCCTTCACCAGCTTTGTTGCCCTTCTCTGGACACACTCCAGCACCGCGATGTCCTTCTTGTAGTGAGGGGCCCAAAACTGAACACAGTACTTGAGGTGCAGCCTCACCAATGCCGAATACAGGGGCACTATCACCTCCCTGTTCCTGCTGGCCACACATTTTAAGAAATAACCACCTTAATCAGGTAGTTACCTATTATTACCTAATAATTATACCTATTATTACCTAATAATATTATTACCTATTATTACCTATTAATCTGAATGTTCTGTGAGGTTAGTGGCTGGGTATAGTATGTTAAATTATGTTTTAAGAATGAATCAACCTGACACACCTCTCTGAAATGGATGATTTTCAAAATGAATGGGAAAATAGCAACAATAAATACTGACATTTAAAAAAAATATATATAAATAAGTGAAGGGAGGAGAGGCAGTGAGCCTTTCAATTTTTGGAGCCTTCAAAAAATCAGCTATGCGTCTCACCAGTAAACCACGTTATAACCTCAATTTTCAATTAAAATTGCTTTTGACAGTACAATATGGCTTTTAGATTGACCAGCTAATCTATTATTTAGGTAAGCAAATGACTACCTGTTATGATGGCAAAGATGACAGAAATCATGCCTTCAAAACACCATCCCTTTTAGTAAAGTGAGATTTAACACACACACACAAAATGAGTCTTACACATGCTGTCTGGAGAGAGAGAGAGAGACAGACAAATAAATTTATCATTGTTTCAACGAGAAAAATGTACACAGAGGACTCAGTTCTCACCTCTTTTTTAGTTCTGCCACTGCAGTGACTTTAATAGCTCTGCAGAAGCACAACTATGTATGCTGTAGCCCAGTGCTTCTTCAACAGACACAGCTGTCTCCTCCACAGTTGTCCTCTGAGCTCCCTGGCAGCAAATTGTCTTTGGTTCCATATCCCCAGGAGTGCATATTCCACCACTGATCTTGACTGTTTCGGTGAAGAAAAGGCATGCAATACTTAACACAGCTTACAATGTATTCCTCTTCCAATACTGTTTTACTTCCCTCTTCCCATGTAAGGCTTTCTAGCTTCAAGTACAACCCATTCTGGGAGTCACTGCTGCAGAGATGGCTGAGCTGACTGTCTGCCTCCCATTCTGACTACAGGCAGTATCAGATCCGTTTCAGTCAGGGCATCTGTCCAGTTTGGCAACCTGTCAGTATCGTCATTCAGCACACTACAGATATGTCCATTAGCATTGTACTGATGCAATGTCACCTTCGTTACTAGAAGGGTTAGGAGCCTCACAGGAATATAGCCGCTATTACACTGAATGTTAACCAAAGCATACCTCATCAGTCTTTCCTAAAGGCAACCTTCGCAAAGATCCTTAATAGTAAAAGTCAGCACATGATCAAAGATCGTAGAATCACAAAATCATAGAATTGTTTAGGTTGGAAAAGACCTTTAAGATCATCAAGTCCAACCATTAACCTAGCACTGCGAAGTCCACCACTAAACCGTGTCCTCAAGCACCACATCTACACATCTTTTAAATACCTTCAGAGATGGGGACTCAACCACTTCCCTGGGCAGCCTGTTCCAATGCTTGACTACCCTTTCGGTGAAGAAGTTTTTCCTAATATCCAACCTAAACCTCCCCTGGCACAGCTTGAGGCTGTTTCCTCTCATCCTATCACTTGTTACTAGGGAGAAGACACTGACCCCCACCTCGCTATAACCTCCTTTCAGGTAGTTGTGGAGAGCAATAAGGGCTCCCCTCACCCTCCTCTTCTCCAGGCTAAACAACCCCAGCTCCCTCAGCCGCACCTCATATGGCCTGTTCTCTAGACCCTTCACCAGCTCCGTTGCCCTTCTCTGGACACACTCCAGCATCTCGATGTCCTTCTTGTAGTGAGGGGCCCAAAACTGAACACAGTACTCGAGGTGCGGCCTCACCAGTGCCAAGTACAGGGGCACTATCACCTCCCTGGTCCTGCTGGCCACACTATTCCTGATAGAAGCCAGGATGCCATTGCCCTTCTTGGCCACCTGGGCACACTGACAGCTCACATTCAGCTGGCTGTCGACCAACACCCCCAGGTCCTTTTCTGCCAGGCAGCTCTCCTGCCACTCTTCCCCAAGCCTGTAGCGTTGCATGGGGTTGTTGTGACCCAAGTGTAGGACCCAGCACTGAGCCTTGCTGAACCTCGTACAACTGGCCTTGGCCCATCGATCCAGCCTGTCCAGGTCCCTCTGTAGGGCCTTCCTACCCTCCAGCAGATTAACACTCCCGCCCAACTTGGTGTCATCTGCAAACTTACTGAGAGTGCACTCAATCCCCTCATCCAGATCATTGATAAAGATAGATATCAAACAGAACTGGTCCCAACACTGAGCCCTGGGGAACACCACTTGTGACTGGCCACCAACTGGATTTAACTCCATTCACCACGACTCTTTGGGCCCAGCCATTTGGCCAGTTTTTTACCCAGCGAAGAGTATGCCTGTCCAAGCTATGAGCAGCCAGTTTCTCCAGGAGAATGCTGTGGGAAACCTTGTCAAAGGCCTTACTAAAGCCCAGGTAGACAACATCCACAGCCTTAGACACAGATAAACAGAACTGAAATCGTGTCATTTCAGTAAAATCCTGGAGCTGGTGGCATGTAAGAATATGGTTACTAGTACTGAAGAAAGATGCCAGGGGCTAAGGAACAAACAGAGTAAGATCCATTTGGCTATGCAGTGATCAGATGGGGAGCTGTGCAACACCTGGGAAGTCTAGTGCAATTTCTGCCAGTAGCACCACCCTGGCATCACTAGACATAAGGTATCTTCTCCCAAGTTCATTTTATCAGAGACTATATTTCTGATATTGACTCATCTGCTGAACAATCTAACTTAGCAGCAAGGACTTAGACAGTCAGAGATTGTCTAACACAGGCTTGTTGTCTGTTCAGGCCTATGAGGTGCAACAGACTGTGAAGGCAGAAGAAAATTCAGCTTTTACCCACCCCATTGAGGACCTACCAAACCTAAATTATAGAAAACAAAGGCTAAAAGCTGTAAATCCTTATTGGCAATATGAGCTATATTAATCATATTGGTAAATCTACCAAATAATAGCAGTTGCACAAAGTTCCTCAGCATTTCAGAAAATATCAAACATTTATTTGAGTGCCTAAATTTGAATTGTTCAGAAGCGATTTGTCTCATGGACAAAAGCTAATGGGACAACCCAGGACTCAAATCATTACCAAAGTCCTCTCCAGTTCTCACCTCTCAAATCGCTTTCCCTCTTGATGTAATTGTCTGAAGTGCATGAACTAGGAAAATGAAATAGATAGTAATATTCAGCAGCGTTTCACCTGAGCACAATGTACATTGTTGAATTGCATAGTTGTTTTAAGGAAGAACTTAATTTCAGAAGCTGTTTCCTAGTAGAAGACACAGTATCAGCTGATATAAATCTCCAAAACTCCACTCATTATGTAGATTAGTTAATACAGATGTCTGATAACTGTTTGAAAATTCCCTTGTTTACTAGTCTATGCAAGCCTCAATTCACATGTCTAACTGTATCTCTATTAAGGAAAAGTACTTAGGCATGTGTTTAATTCCCAAAGTCCCAGGCTCAAATGGTTTCCGCAGTAGAGTTGTTGTAACTGTGATCGTCTAAAGAGACTGCTTTCCAGAACAGGGGTGTTTTTTCTGAATTAAGGCCACAGCTCATTTTAGAAATATGCGTCTGTCTTACTGAAATAAATGGCACACTGTTATGCTCCCATACCTGGGTGAAGTGAATAGGCTTCAGCAGTGCAGTTTACCCACTGTGCTTACTCCTCACAACAGCAGCTGTGACAAGCGATCATTAGTGAATTAAGAATCTTTGGCTTTTCCATGTCTTCTGCAGTCTTAATTGCATGATTTTGAAATGGGAAAAGAAAGTCTACATTTTGTAGCTCTCAGATTTCTGGGGATTTCCGTGATTCTGGGAAGAAGTACAATTTTATGGAGCTACACTAGTCATTGTTAATTTAAAATGAATATAAAAACATATTTTAGAGCTAAATTACCTTTTTCAGAACAAGTGTTGCATCATTTTCTAACCATAATTTATGTGATTCCAGATTGCAGGTCAGGGACCTAGAAGCCAATTTTTTTTTAACTTACAGTAAAAATTTCTGCATTAACAGCATAGTTTCTCTTCATCAGAGTTCTAATTTCCATTGGTTTTTTTGGTTTTCAGCTCTATAAATCCTAAATGTGCCTTTCATTTAATTTTTCCACACTCTAAGTACATCTGTTCAACATTTGGTTCATGAAATACTAGGAAGTATACTCCAAAGAAATATTCGCTTTACTTGTCAGCCTACAAAGAAAATGCAACAAATCTGTACTAAAGTTTTTCTTTTCAGTAGCTCACACTTAACCAGCTAACTCCCACACTTACTAAAAACACATTCATGATTTAATTGACATGAGGATAGTTCTATGCCAAAAACATTTATTAAAATACAGGTTGCAGTTGCTAACTCTTAGAATCATAAAAGGCAACAAAACAATATTATAATGTCTTTAATCTATCTTATGGCAAGGTATGTCAGGTTAGAAATTACTTGAATGGAAATTGTGCTCCCTTTTACTAGCTCTCTCATTAGCTACCTCTTACTCTTTGCAACACCTGTAAACAAGCTCTATACTGGGAGGATGGTGTTCCTACCTATTTAAAAAAGATCTCCCCCTTTTTTAAAATAATAAAAAAAAAAATCTCTCTTATAAATAGTGATTAAAAAAACATTAAACAAAGAGCTAAACTTATCACTGTCATTTTGTTCTGTTAAAACCCAGAAAATAGCAGAGCAGATGTGGTAAACACTGGTGGAAGCTGTGCTAGTTTGGATGAATAAGAATGCAAAGCAGTAATAAATACATTGTAGACTTCATAACACAAATCGTATCAGCTTCTCAGTGATCTGCTCCAAGTTGCACAAAAAAAAAAAAAAAGAAAAAGAATTTTAACATGTACTGGTCTAAGTTCTGATTTCAAGTGAGTGTGACATCAGTATAAGTTTTAGGAGAGCTGCTTCTCCAGTTACATGATGGAATAGCAAAGTTCAGTGCCTGGCCAAGGCACTGACTTTTCTGCGGGCTGATATAAAAATACACAAGGGTACAAAAACTGCAGACCACACCTTTGCACACCAGCCAGGCCAATAATACCTGCTGACCAACAGAATACAGGAAAGTTTTCCCTATAAAGCTTCTATACCTTTGTTAAGGCTAAATTGTAAGGCTTCTTAGATTGAAACAATAGCAACACCTCCAAGTAAAAACTGCTTGCTAGCTGCAAGAGCCACTAAAGTTCTCAGATCACTTGCTACTTTGCTACTTATTAGTGAAATAAACCCAAGTGCAAGTCTTTCTCAGAGCACACCGTCTTCTGGTCCCAGGCTGACTGACTACATCCATAGGCCTTAGAAAAATTAAGATGAGGGGAAAATAGAACTGTGTATCTCCTTGAAGTCTCACTCAGACTTTTCAAAGGACTGTACTTACCCAGGTGCTAGACCCCAGCCTAAGACCACAGGTTTTGTCCTGACAGGCTGAGACTGCAAGATATCAGAGGAAGCTAGAGCACCTACTCATCAAACAAGACAGAAATCCCATCTTCTCTGGAGGAACAACTGTAACCTGAAGCTGCCTGCACTTGATGTTTGCAGTCTGAAGGTACAGATCCCACTAGTGAACAGTTTATAGCCCTTTCTTGTGTGAAACCTCTCTCCTGGGTCAATGTTGTGTGTTCCATTTGTAGTGACTTGTAAGTAGTGGAAAATAGGGAACTATGGATTAGAAAATTTCCCGAGGATCTCCATAACAGTTTGCTTTGAGGCAACTGGATTCATTGCCCTTACATTCCTCTGCAGAGAAAAGTCTCTCTCTTCAGTCACCCCCCTGCAGGAGGCCAAGGAAAGACTGGTTATTGCAAACAAATAAAAGAGCATGGGATCTTATCAAGCTTTCAGTACTTTCATCTTAGCTCTTTTAACGATGGGTGCATTATTTCCTAGGAGCTTCCACGTGTAAGGGATGACTGGATCCCTTCTGAAAGACAGAAATGCACAGAACAAATTCTGCTCTCCTTTCTAATATGGTACATTAAGTACTATCCAGTGGAATGGTTCTGTCACCAAGTTCTAAGATATATTCTCAAGTTATATCCTGTACCGCTAGACACTGCTGCTTGCTTACTGGAAAACATGAACCTCACCAAGAAAACTAAAAAGAATGGCTATATGAGTACTTAGGGAAACACCATTCCCTTATTTAACAGTCCTGTATGTACTTTTCTTGATAGGAATAAAAAAACCAGCAAACCAAACCCTTTCAGTTACGCCATTCTAACATCACATAAAAATATTTAATTTTTCCCTCCTGGCTGCAAAGCTGTGGTAACTGATATGTTTTTCTTTATTTTGATGTACGTGTGTAACTGCTCAGAGTAGTAACAGTGCATGCTTCAAGACTGTTATTTAAAACTGCCTGCTTCCAGCATGTATCAGAAGTGGAAAGCACCAAACTGAATTCGAGTAATTCCTGCAGAGGGATTGTGACTGCTTGTCCAAAAGGTGGATTCTGGGCATCAAGATTTATTTTCTTCTTTGGATTTGGCAACATCATACACTCAACAGATTGATAATTTTCCCTGATCTCCTTTTCCAGTTTTTTTGGCTTCTCAGGGTCCCTTATTAAAAGTACTCTATCCATTTATTAACTTATAAAAACCAGGATTGTTTTTGGATAGAACTGGTAAAAAGTGCTGGAAAGTTGGTAATCTGAACTCCCCAAGTGAAATAAAATTTTCAGACAGATATTGCTGTTATGGGAGATAATAAGGAGAATGGTTTAGATATGAAGTTATTTTTATTTTCATAATATGCCACCAGGCACTGTATGCTCTGTATCATGGAGTAGTCTGTTACTGAAGTCACCCTTGGGAAGTAATGATGAAGAAAACTCTAAAAGATTCAAAGAAACTGTTCTGGAGGGGTTCCACAAAGGCTCAGGAGTCCATTCATCTGTCTCCTATTCAAAATATCTTTTTGTTCTATCCCCAAAAGGTAATGCTACTGGCTCACTCCCTCAAATAGCTCATCCACTCAGCTACTTTATAAGCACAACTGGCCTAATATGCCTTAAGGCCTAGAGAAAAAGATTTCTCTATCTTTTCTCATCACACGCCCTAAGCATCCACTTGGCCCCTTAGTCTATTTATATTCTTAATGAATCCCAGAATTGTTTGTACTGGCTGACGTGCCACATCATAGAAGAGCAGTAAAAGCTGACACACCACACCCCCCACCCAAAAAAAAAAAAAAAAAAAAAAAGGAAAAAATTAGGGCCTATCTCAGGTCCATGGTTGCCTGCTTGCATGAGCCCCAGTAGAAATACTGACTTGTTTCTGAAAAAGGGAGCCATATGGGCAAACACACCACAATCTAGAACCTATTTAGGACTGCTCAGCTGTCCTGAGTGTTCTCTGAAGAAACATTTCTGATGGCATGTTGTCCTAAGCAGCTCCTACTGAACTTCCATCTGATGTTGTTTCTGCCCAAGAGTTCTTTTCCCTTCATCCTTTCCTTCCTGGTGCCATCTACAGAAGCAAGGTCACCTAGGTGGGAGGTCCATTTAATTTATTGTTGAAACATTTAGAAAGGTACAGGTTCAGTTTAGATATTTGGTGAGCCAATAGTCACACCACTTTATTGAAAGTACAAACATTTTAATAGTCAATATCTAGTCCCACGAAATGTAATCCCAGTAATTTTTCAGTGTTCCTTATTGCTTTAATTTTCTGTTACCATTTAGCCCCCAATACTAAAGGTTTCTGGATTACAAATTACCTGAAAACCACAACATTTAATGACATTAGATTAAACTTACTAGATTTTTTTCCCTTGCAAAGCTAAACATAATATAAATTGTTTTTAAAAAATTTTATTGCACATTTTATGCTTTGAGACGCACTGAAAGTACACGGTTTCCACCAAGCACACGTGACTCAGAGGAATAAAAGCTACAGTTAGGCTTGTAAAAACCATATTATTTTTAAAGCCCTAACCCAATGTAGCGGAAAAGTCTTGTATGTCTTTACCTCTTTTATAGGAGAATATTAAGTGCAACCCCAACCCTTTATAACAATGTATCATCTGTTTCAAATTGGAAGGAAATCAACTCTCTAATATGGTAAAATAACATATAAGTTAATTTTCTAATTGAACGCTCTGGTCTTGGACTGCTTGCAATAAACTTTGACAATCTGAGACCTAGGCAAGCTCTGGTATTTTGTAGAGCAGATTGAATGTTACTAATTATATATAGTTGACTATTTCCACCAGTATAAAGGAAGAGCAGTTGCCTGCATACTCAATATTCAGTGCAAAAAAAACACACTAATGCCATATTATCGTTGAGAACCGAAATCCACAATATTCAGGAAATTCTGAGCCCTGTTTCTCATAGTGATTACAGCTCAGCATCCTTCTCCCATGCAGTATCTCAAACCAACTAAATACTCATCATTAGCATATGCATAGGACAGGACTTTTCAGACACATGTAGCCTTTGGGTTTTTTCCCCCCAGACAGTGTTAATGGCAAACCACAAAGGAATTCAAGTGCTTGTGAGCCAGTGAGATTTTGAATGACATTCTGGAAAGGAAAACTTCCACAACAGTAGTTTTAGTTGTAGGGTTGTATTACAGCTATTCAAAGCCCATTCTCCTGAGCAATGAGGACATGCATGGTACTGTCCCCTGTCCTTGACTGTTTTATTACAAGTTATTGTTATGAAGTATGTGCACTGCACCACAATGTGCAGTACACAAACTATGCACAAACACCAGACAGCATAGACCTTAGGAGGTTTGAAGTCCCCATTTTCAGAGATGTTGACACTCCAAAGATAAAGGTTGCAGGAACTCAGCATATCTAACAAATAGGACTGTGGCATTCAAGGTATATGAGGAGGAAGAAAATTATATTCCTTGCTGAAAGACCATCCCATCTCCACTCAACAGCCATCCAAGGTGTAAACCACATGACCTCACCTGATGCTCTCCTTTATGCATTACAACATCTCTTCAAGAGAGAGCTGCCAGCAGAAGCAACACTGGCAAGCCCTATCATGAAGGTAACATGGAATTAATCCTATAACTGCTGATTGGTTTTCAAGCACATATGAAAATGTAGTTCAGTTAGAAGGAGGGAAACCATATTCAAATAGTTACACAGGAAAAAATAATACAGGAATGCATGTGTGTGAGTTACTGTATCTTATGTAGAGCTGAAAAAAAAAAAAAAAATTTTCCTCCAGCCACTAAAGGAAAGGCCTCTAGTCTGACAGACAGTGGCCAAATACACTGTTACCACTGTCCCCCAGTTAACAGGAAAGGTCTCATTAATATTGTATATATATATTGGCTCACATTGGGCTTACTCTAGCCCAAATTTAGAAGAGATTTTTTTTTCCTTGAGACCAGTGATCTTTGGTTACATCATGGCCAAGGCTTACTCCCAGTTTCCATTCCAGCACCAATCTAACAAATCCAGACTTCAATGGTGGGTTTAAACAAGCTTGAATCATGAGAAGAATGTCTTTATTAAAATATGAATATGTAGACTTGTAGTCTGTGCAACTTGGTTTTCCAAAACAAAATTTATTTTTTCTCTACAAAAATGAGACAGTCCCAGAACTGAACAGACAGTCCCCAAAAAAATATGAAAGGGTTCACTGATACAGCTGCTAATCTGCTCCATTCTTCTGAAGTGCCTATTGTGGTACAAAATGATTACCTACATTTTGCAAAAGATGTAGACAAAATTTATTTTTTTTCATCCAAATAAAGAAAATACCAGGGGGTTTTTGCATGGAAAAATAAATCTTCCTGCTAAGTTATCTTCTTAGAATAGGTCTCCTGAAACAGTCTTAATTTCTTGCATGTAACAATGAAGTATGGTTTTAGTTGGACAGACAAGTGTGAATATCCTTTAAAAGTGAAAGGAAGAAAAAGAATCTTTCTTAGTACTCTGCCCCGCTGAACTCACCTGACCCATAGGTTCACCCAGTAGATGGCAAAATTAATAGTCAAGATAGTCCAGGCTGAGGCTTCAAATGCACGGAGGAGAATTAATCCACAGTAGCAGGTTCGGAAACAAGGTGTGTGGGAGAAAGCGGATATCTGACACAGGCATAAACAATTTCTGTGAGCAGGTACTGACCTACGCTATGCGCCTCTTCATTTGCCCATTCAGAGATTTGTACCTCTAAGTCAATGATGCTATTCATGAGTTAATTTTCCAGGTCTCCCCTCTCAGTCACAGTTTACCACTGGGATTTATTTACTAGGCATTGAGATACACTTGGCTTGCAAGCAAATAGCATAAGGCATTTAAGCAGCTCTAATACACATGCTGTAGGAAAAAAAAAAAATAATAGGTGAGAAACAACTCCAGCCAAAATGGACTTTACAGCCCTTCCCCTTTGAAAGCTGTGGCTTTTAATACCTGGTCACAAGTGCAAAAACATCCCCAACACTTTAATATAGCCAAGTTCAACTTGAGCCAGGAGGACCAGCTAGGTAACTTTGAGGCCTCTTCCACCATTACTCTCTATGATCCTTTGAAACAACAGACCTGGAGTTCAGCTGAGTGATGTTCTCATATCTTTAAAACAGTTCTCAACTGAAAAAGAAAAGTGAACCAGGAAAGTCTAAGGACTCATACATAGTTCAATCCCTGTCAAAATAGAGAAGGCCGAAAAATATAGAAGCAACTCAATTGAAGAAACCAGGCAGAAGGGCTGCATAACCCCACTAATCTCAAGAAACTTCTGTCCTGGTGGTGGAGGTTACTAAACCTTCCTCTGCTGAACCTGCACACATACTGGCTGAGCACTGTGTATGGATCTGGCAAACATGCATGATCAAGATAGCCTCAAATAAGCAGTGTTCTATCATCCACAGATAACTCCCTAACAGAAATACATACATTTGTTTCTTTCTCCTTCCCCTCTCCGGAACTTCACATCATAAAATTCAACACCACAAATCATGACAAGGTCCTCCCCTAAAAACTCAGAAGTGGCTCTGTTAACTCAAGTCTGATGCAGATGGATGGGACAGTAGAAAGTACTGTACTGATATTGCTGTCTTTACTAAAAAAATAGGTAATTGTAGACTACTACTGCCAACCCATTATTCTTAACTACCAACACAAACAGCATTCCTGTTTCGCAGAATAGTCAACAGTATTGCCACAGCCCCTCTAAAAAAAAAAAAACCACACCACACTTGCAGAAAGCGTGGGAGTACAAATATTAAAGTGCTGTGCTAAAGAACTTAAAATCATTTGCATCATATCATTTGTAGACTTACAGTTTTCATCAGACCCATAAAAGGGCTCAGGGTGCTCAGAAAGAAGGATCTTCTTTCCAAAGCCAGAAGCTTCCTCAAGTTACAAAGAAACCACAGAAATGCCTGTTCTAATATCCTCTGAAAAGAGGCACCTAAGCCAACCTCTGTTATATTGTTATAAGGGTAATTTTGTCTCCAGTACCAGACCTTGACCATCACAAGAGACAGGTGTGCAGATGAAGTTATTACTGTCCTCTGCAGCTTCTCTCTGAGAGGAGCAGTATGGTCCACAGAAAGATACATGGTCAATTTGGTTGTTCATCTTCAAGCAGCAGCACACTGGATTACTAGTCTACTGGCTCTAAATTAACAATCCTTTTACATCTTGTAATCATCAACACAGCCCTAAGAAAGCTGTAGAGCTAAATTTAGCAGAGCAAAACCATCAGAAACAGTAATTACTCTAAAGTAGGGAACATTGGTAGAACTGTATAGTTGAAAGAAGGAAGAAAATAAAGTGCTATATGGCTTAACATACTGACCAGCTGGAAAACAAACATCTTTCTAATTAAGCATTATAGTCTGGGATGTCATTTATCTCTGCATGAATATATTTTTTTCTTTTTAACAGGGGAAATCAAATCTGATCCTGCAATACTCATGGCTGCAAACGCAGATAAAGTTGGGTTGTGCCAAACTGAAAGGATGAAACAGTCTAGGTGCAGAGCCAACTGTAGTGCATACCAGTCATGACCTTCAGTGGAGAAATGCTGCAGTTCAAGAGATCAACTAGAGTTTAAAATTTTATTGCATGAGATTTTCTTTAAAAGCCCTGTTTGACTTTATGATTTTTCTTCAGTGACAAGCTTAATATCTATACTAAGACTGCTGTAGCAATAACCATATACAGAAAAGTGAATTTTGAATGTGCTTTCAATGAAAAGCAATTTACAAGCCATCTTGGGGCGAATCTTCAGTGAGCTGTACAGGGTATTAGCCACCTGACTTGCATTAGCATCAATAAGAAACGGCAGTTAAATCTCTGCACACTGAGCTAAAAATCTATCTGCTTGTATTGAATCATCACATTTTAAATATGACTTCATAACAAAAAAATGCTGTTACTGGAAATAGGAAAGCGTGCAGTAGTTGCAAGTGATCTGAACTGAGAGGATCTTGTAGCTACTTTGCATATTAGATATGTGTGGATAAAGAAGTGTGCTTAGATTAATGTTCAACAGTGGCAGGCCCAAATATCTGTCATCAGTAACCTCCACTGTTTGCATACTCTGCGAGAATATTCTTATAAATAATTTTTGACCATGCAGCAGACCCCAGACAGGGCTAAAGGTACCCCTGGTTGTTGTAGCTGGTATTCTGCAGTGACACCTCATTTATTCTAGAAGAGCACGACTGCACTTTCTGCAACCCAAAACCATGTTCAGACTACCCTTTTCAAAGCGGAACCACAAACAATATTTGCAAGCTACAGGTATTTTATAAAAAAGTAGAATTAAAATGTGGAGAGCCCATGTCTCCTGATGTGACTATTTTTTCATATTTTAATAGACAAGTAAAACTTATAAAATCAATATTTAAAAGCCAATGTATAACCAAAGCTTTAGAGCAAGAATCACTGCACTCATTTTCCAGTAAAAAGTTAGGTTTGAATTTCAGCCATTAGAGGAAGTGGGCATATATGTTACTTCAACATCATGTGTTTCTACCCAGATTAGGTATTCTCTAGAGTCAGGATGGTCAAACGGAAGGTCTTGAACTTCTATACACGTATTCACGACTGAACTCTCTCCAATTGACATCTCAAGTAGAACATGAGACAAGTGATTCTCCTCTTTTAAGAATGTTGGGGATACACAACATATTGAGGTTAGATTATCCTAAGGAGTTTGTGACTTTCTTAATTGATAGATGACCTCAGTCACCGAGGGACTCAAAATCAGCACATTTTGAACTGAAATTCAATCAGCACATTGAAGGAACTGTTACCATATCATTCTTGGTGATGAATCCAGACTTTGTAAAAATACCCTCGATTAGTAACTTTCATTCTCAAAGATATCTTCATATCTTTCTGCCACAGCCTCCATCTATCTGCCTAGACTTCAAAGGACAAAGATGTACAACAAAACCAAAGAGGAGAAAGTTATTGTTAAGGTTAGATTTTTCTGTGGTTTATGTTTACTTCTTTTTTTAGTTTGGAATAGGAAATAAATTCTGACCTTTGTGATCAGCTCATATGATTATTGCTCATTTGCATGGAGGAATAGGAGAGGTCTGGAATATCCCAAACAAGGCAAAAAGGGGTTGAAAAGGATTAATAGGAACATATATTGAAAGTATATGCAGAAGAACAACTTGTTGACTGCAAAGCACAGTTGATCAAGTCGATACAAGAAAAAATGCTTAGGAAAACTGAAAACAGCTCATGAGAAACTAGTTCTGCTATTGCTCTGCACATCCCAGCCATTCTGCAACTTGACTAATCTACCTGCCTATAATAATGAATTAACTGTATTTCTACTTTTTGGCAACAACATGTGTTGCACATACAGTTATAGCAGGAACAAAAAAGAAACATGACCCCCAACCTCCGTACATGTGCAATGCTATTTAAAGAGCCAAAGTAGTTCTTCCATTTCTTCTGTTGCATATTCATATTATGATAAATATGTGAACATTTATGTATACTGTAACAATGTAACGCCCTCACCTTCTTGCTTCTCACCACTTGAACACAAGAAACATCCTTGTCTGTAGGCTGAGATGCAATACCCAGCTGAGTTTAATTCCATCCAATAGAGGGCCAAGGTAGAAGCACACAGAACACTCCTTACACACCACACATTATTCAGTGCAAACTTAAATAAAACTCTTTTTTCCTGCTTTCCGTTCTGTGAGAGTGAAAGACAGGAGTCTCCAAACAAAACAAGGCAAAGGTGAAGAGAAATGAAAGTATGCTTGTTTTATCCAACTATTAGGACATTCCAGCATGTAGCTCCCAAAGACCCGTGTTACTAACTCCTACAACCTTGCCCCCTTCAGCAATGCTCTTTTAATGTCTCTTGAGCCTTGACTACAGCACCCCACAGTGGATGACTGCAAGGAAACCAGGACTTAGAGGTGGCAAACTGAAGAGGTAATCTCTTTCCCACCCAGTGTTGTTTCTTGCATCAACACTGTGCCCTCAAGTAGATAAACTTTTCTGGTTATATTTTACTTCCATTAAAACTTGACAGCCATGCACGATGTGATTGCAGTACCTCACAATACGGAGAAGACCAAGTAGCTTGCTACTGCTCTGACCGTGCTGAAGATGTAGAGATCAGAGTGAAACAGGGATTTGAAGGCACTGTGCATCTTCTGCCTGAAAAACAGTTTCACAAATGGAGCACACAGCTTGCCCAGTATTAAAAGATGTGGACTCACCACCTTGTAACACTGAACAAATGTATATAAACAAGTCATTAAAAGGAGCTATCTAAACAATGACATCACATTAACTATATCCTGCTCCCACTGAATTGATGAGGATTATAAATTAATCAATCATCACTCCATGGTATTACTACATTTAGCACATTACCCAAATGGCCAGTTATTACTGAAAATATGTTTATTTTGGTTGATTGAACATGTATACCTGTTTCTCCTATCAAGATATTAGCCTGGTGAGTAATTAAAATTAATAACCAATTATCAGAATTATTATTGGGGACACCACAACTAGACCTTTGTAATGGCTTTAATGAAAGCAACAGCTGCTTTTATAGGTCTTTCTGGCTCCACGTCACACAGAGATTATTGCAATGCAGCTAGAACCAAGTGTGATGCAGTATCCCAGTCAAGCTCCAAAAATGTAAAATGTTACAATTGACTAAAAAGAAAGTGACTCTAAATAATCACCTAGTAAATAACTGTTAAATCCCAGTGCAACCTTCACAGCAATAAGCCAGATCTGGCATATCGGACTTCAAATACTAATAATTTTAGGGAAAAAAAGCACTTTATTACTTCTTGTAGATGTGTGGGTTTTTTCCTCTTCCCTATGGATTTAAGGCCAACTGAAGTCCCTTACACAACAAAAATAAGTCCTTGCATTATACATTCTATTAAAATAAATAACAGCTAATTAAGTAACAGACAGGACATAGTAATAAATTCCTACTGTGAATGAAAATCCCATATGGCATCAGGCTTTCTGTCACACTTGAGTAAAGCTAGCTGTGAGAGAAAGCTCTTGCATACGCCAGCTATGGGTACCCTGAAAGAACAGTTGACACAGATCAGGAATGCCAAGTGGCAACCCCAGGGCAAGAGGTGGCCCACAACCCAGCTGTATCCAGCCTCAACCAGGCCAACCACATGGAAAACATGGCTGCATGTTGCTGTTTGGAGAGGGACAGAAAAGGGAAAGAGTGCGCAGATCAAGTCTGGAAGGTTTCTAAAAATCAAGTGCATAAACATGGCTGCCCAAAATACCTCCTTGGGAATACAGTGGCCCCTATACAAAAGCTGGCTATCGCTGCTGTACATAGCCAGTGATGGGTCAGCCAAAAGGCTGTGGGATCTGTGGCAGCGTCCCAAAAGTTTTTGAGAATCTACAGCACAAGTTGTGACGTGCTGTGTTACTGCCTTCTGGCTGATCCAAAGGTTTTTGGGGTGTAGAAAATTCCAGCCTAAATTTGGGGATGTGGGAATTCACTCACCATTACTTAGCTGTCTGCACAAAATGCTGTGCAAAAATAACAATCCTCAAGCTTTTTAAAAAAACGTCTCAGGGCTTACTACAGGAAAAACTATGTACCATCAGCAGGCCCAACCCAATGTGCATTTCTGCACTTTAAAAAAGCCAGTTAAGTAGATGACTATCAGATTAAGGGAGCACTCTGCTGGCAGAGGGGAGCAGATTACCCCTTTATATGGTGTTTGCTGAGCCAAACCCAAATCCTTCAGGGAACAGGGATTGGGACTAGGGTTGATGGGTTAGGTAAAGTGCTTATTTTAACCAAATATAAGTTAGTGTGCTAACACAAACCACCTAAATTTCCCTACAAGGGTGGGAAAAGCACATATGTTACTTATTTTCAAGTTCCACACTGTAATAATCATTTACCTTCCCAATTTATGTGCAAATATAAATTCATATGCAGATTTAACATATCTAATATTTGAGGATGAAGACAGGAAGGCAGGGAGGTTAAGAAAGAAATAGATTATGGCTTAGGTATATGAAACAAGGTCAGAAGAGAGTACAAAAGCTGAGATGGCAAGAAGCCAGAAGTTAGGACAAAGCAGACTAGTGACAACCAGCATTTGAACAGGAAAGCACAGTAACCCCCCCACAGAAAAAAACAACCACACACCAAGAAGCAGGCCTGTGCAGACAAAAGGCAAGAATGGGAAGTAGACTTACATAACAGAACCATGAAATGCAATCAAGAAACATGCTAAAAAATGCAAAGTACCTGGTAGAGTTCCCTTATATATTCAAAGATGGGGCTACCAATCAGGGGCTACCACTCATGGGCTGCCCCTCAGCCAGGCCCCACCTGGTCACCCTCTGCAACCCTAGTTGCAGACACTGACTGTTTCCAGCTGTAGCTCTGATGGCCTCAGGACAGCTTGCTAGGGGCTGCCAGGGATCAGGTGTTCAGCTGCATGTGAAGATACAACTGTTGTACTAAGGCCTCCATCATGACTGGGCTCTCTAGAATCCAAATTATTAATGAATAATGGGAAAGGCACATAATATGGCTTAATAAAAGAGGTAATGTGTCTGCAATATCTTCTTTTACATGATGTCAAAATTATAATGGGCAGCAGATCCTTAATTGAGTGGTTTCTTTTTTCTTTCTTTTTTTTCCTAGCAGAAATACTATGAGGCAATCCAAAACAGTGTTTAATTTAAGTGTTCTCACCTGGCAATATAAAGCCAAATTAATGACACTAAAAATCTCAAAGCAACAAATCAACAGCCCTAACCATGGTGACCAAGCCTGGTACAATTTTAATTTATTTTAGATCAAGTGCATGTGCTGGAACTCTGGACTCTGACTTTGCTCTTAATTTCTGTGACATTGTCTTGCAGTTCCTGCTGCAATCTCATCAGATATGTCCTTTTGTTTTAATCTTTTTGATACTTCTTTTTGCCTCTGCTTGACAGTGCACAGTACCTCTACTGTTTACAACTTCCAGCCCCACTCTCAATCCGAAGCAGCTGAAAGCATCATCAGTTTCATGCTGTGTCAACTTACAGAGATTTTTATATTGTGCACATACACACACAGAGCAGAAACGTCAATAATGAATACATTCCCAAGCTGTAGTAAAAAATGCCATAATACGCAGGGAATTCCAATAGTACACAGCACGAAGTAGTGTCTACTACTTTTCTAGAGAGCACACTTTACAGTTAGTTACTTAAAATCACAAAAGAAGCATATCTGCCTTGCAAGGCAAACCCTATAATCTGCCCACTGGGCCAATCCTGTCTGCCCTACTCTCTTTGAACTACTAAGAGATTCTTGTTAACAAAGGCAGCAGGCAGAAATCCTTCATCTCACATGATCAGTCCTGCTGAAGTTCGTGAGACAATCAGCACAGGCAAGAACTGGGCAGGGTTGGCCCCGCTGTGCCTTGTCTGAGATGGTCATACATACAGTGTGTTAGCTAGATCAATAGTGTGTTTCATGAGATAAAGATTATTAAAACTCACATCTGAGGTTTTTCAGTATTCTTTGTGGGCTTCAGCCCCTATTTACACCAGTGAAAAGCCAGATTAAGTCCAGTTTATAAACATGAAAAGATTCTATTCCTATATGTAAAAGAGCTACAATATGCTAAAAAAGGTCAAAGCAATAATCCTCTGTAGAAAAGAAGAATGCAAACAAATATCAGCTAATCAAGGAACACATGCTGGTTTTCAAAATGCTAATATAAAGATTAATAGCTCTTCTTTGACATCCAAGAGCCTTTGGAAACTCTTCATATTAAAACACTTTGTAAATCACTTCTAGAGAAAAAGTATTCAGGGAGCCCTATTTAATCAATTAGCTACTAGGGAACCTTGATAACATTCAATAAAACTGCGCGTGCTTAGAATTCTCATCACTGTTCCTAGGATATGTAATTATTTATTCTGCTTTACACCATTTTGCATTGCTGTGGAGCCTTGAGAGAGAATTAGAAACGGTCAAGAAGACTGTTCATTCCCCTTGTGTCTGCTCATCTTGGACCCAGTCCTGGTCCCAGTGAAGTCAAATGATTCCCAATGAATCCCTGGCAAAACTCCCAGAGACTGCACTAGGAGTAAGAACAGACACATAAGGCCAGATCCAAACCCCACTGAAGTTGATGTAGGACTTTCATTCCTTTCTAATAGGCTTTGGATCAGGCCCCATCCACAAAACATGTTTAGAATCATTGTTTTAAACAAGGCATAAGGAGGCACAGAGCAGTTTTCTGTCCTGCTTCATGCTACTGACAGACAGAGACTTCTGTGCAGCTTAGGTCGCCCGCTACAAACTGTAGCTGCAGCCTAAGTGACTGGCCTTGCCTTAGTGGAGCCATGAATGAAGTTTGTGTCTAAAACCAAGCATACAAACAGCAACCACAAGGCAGCACAGTGTGGAAGAAAGCTAAGCCCAGGCAAGGCATAGCATAAAACCCAGAGCCCACAAGAGGAGCGCTGCCATTTTCTCCTCTCCCTTCTGCTACTCTGTGCATTCTCCAGCATCAGCAGCAATGCAAACAGACATAGGAGCCCGTCCAAACTGCATCATGGTCCCTGACCTCTCTCGTATCATTTGCTGGGCAAGGCCTTGACAACACCCTCCCAAGGTCTACACAAGAGTTAGCCAGAGGAACGTCAGAAAAGGACCTGCTAGCTGTCTGCACTCTGTGCTGCTTGGACATAGAATATTTATCTCATATCCAACTCGGTGTCTCCCACACACTTCCTCTACTTTATTTCCTGTGACTTCAGGATTCACTCTGTAAATGACACCAAAGTTGAAACTGACATTTGAGAATATAATTAACACAAAAAAAGTTGCAAATCCTTGAACCTCAGTTGCTCTTAAGAAGCAGGGAGCTGTGAAGTGCTGAGCTCCCATAAATTTTGCTACTGACTCATTGTAAAGTGTGAGTAGGCCTGTAGCCTCCCCATGACTCTGTTTTTCCAACGGTACAATAGGAATGTTATTACCACGTATATCAGGGAATTTTCAAGATGACTTGCAAATTGTTTCAAGTATATAAAGCTCTACTTAAAAATGCTAGGTTTCATTCTTTGGACCTAGATCTGGACTGGGATTCTGAAGTCCTGGGACATGTTCATCTCTAGAGTTTTGCTTTGGCCAGGATCAAAGCTCAGGACACAGAATTAAAGTTCTAGGTTGCTGGCATCCTGCAAGAATACATGGAAAAAACACAACCAGAAACTCAGAAGGGAGAAAGGTGACAACAATATTTTACCCCATCTGCAATTCCCACAACTGACATTAAAATATGTAGTCATGTATTCTTTACCAGTATGCACATAATCATTTTGGGGTCTGATGTTCCTCCCACTGAAATACAAGAGAGAAATTATATATCATACATAGTGAAGATTTTGACATCTGATTCCTCCCACATATTTGAATGGGAGGAAGGCATTAAATGCCAAAACCAAAAATAAGCATACAGGACCTATCCCTCAAAACTGTAATTCATTCCAAGGCACGGTACTCATTTTACTCTTACACTGACCTCCATCCCACACAATGCAAACACACTGGTTGTTCTCCAATTAACAAGACAATTTTTGCTATTTCAAATGGTGCATACAAGACTGATGTTCTAGCACAGCTTCTACAAGTATATGTAGGTTAAAAAAAAAAATCCATTATTTCAATTTCCCTCCAACTCTAATAATTTTTTTGGACTTTCTTTTATTAGCAGAATTCCTCTTTTCAGGTTCATATCACAGACAAGTTGAAATCAGTGGAGAACCCCAAGTTACAGACAAGCAACTATTAACAGGGTCCCCTACCATATCTCCAAGTACATGGGCACAAAACAGCACATATGAGAGATTGCATGTAATTTATGGCCTGTGCCTGTAATCTACAGGTGGAAGTGTTCTTGTTTACACTATGTAAGTTCCCATCACTGTCCTTTAAAACATGTACTCTCTTTTATTACAATACATTCTCAGGAAGTTCACCCTGTCTACTGCATGCATACATTTTAACACTAGCATATATGGACATTATCTTCACCACCAAAAGAGGCTGATGTTTGGCTAACACCTCAATTTGAAGCTGCACTAATCAGTTTTAAGATGCTATTTTTGTTATTTAGAAAAAAGGAAACAAAGCATACCACCAGGCTCTATGCCAAAATTCCATCTTCTACTTCTCCTCTGGCTTTCATTCTGCTTCGATATTGCAGGAGCCTGACATTATCTGCTGTGATGTGCATCTGCTGGATGGTACCATGACATAAACAAAAAAAACAGTATCAGAGCCTCTACCATCGATCAGGTCCCAGTGTTTTTCAGTATCTTAATGGTAGGGTCTCCTCATCTTAAGCTAAAAACTGTCATGGCCCCTTTACCATTTACAGAAAAGTGAAAAGTAAAACAAAAATAATGTATCCACAATATGCTTCCATAACGAACTTGTGTGTTTGCTGAGGCTGGCAAAAAGCACTCTGAAGAGTCACGATGTGAACAGGAGCAAGGAAGTGATGATTTTACTGGTTTCAACTCCTCTGTCTTATGTGATACTCCCCTTTTCTCCCCCAGGTTTGGAATCACACAGTAAATGCAGAAATACTATGCACATCAGATATCCCTTCCATTTTGCTCTCATTGCATCAGATCTCAAAAGCTACACAAAGCTGGCAGGTCAAGATTTAATCAAGAAATCTCCAGGACCTGCAGAAAGCAACAATAACCATGCAGTAGAGGATCTGTATTGGGTCAGCTTGAGCTGACACACATGTTGATATATAACTACTATGATGCTGCAGAGTTTTAACACTGTCTTTCCAAACAAACTTTAGTCCATATTAGCTCTTGGAAGGCTCTCAAAACACGCCATTATTGCAAATTCTGAGTATACAAATTGTGCATCAACTGAATGCACCACTTACAACAGTAGTACCTTTGGCATAGAAAGCATCTTATGCAAGAAACAGTTTTGGTGCACCATCGATACCCACTGCTCCTGATAAAGCTTGAGCAGAATCTGACTCAAAAGGCCACTGCCAGGCACTGTGTAATGCTTTAATTTGAGATAACATATAGAAAGGAAGGAGTTTGACAGTCCCACTGACCTACGCAGGAGATGTTCAGTACTTCTAAAAACCAACTCAGACTGACGTTGTGACCTAACTATCAACTAAGACAATAAACCTAAGGGACTTGTATTTTAAAATTTAGCTGAAACTTCAAAAAATGGCCTACGCTTGCTCCAATAAAATATATATTGCTGTGCTGTTGAATTATTATTGGGATGACATATTGTTGAATTGCTTGTCTCACCTAAAATGTTGGGTTAAGGCAGACAGTGCAATTTCCCTTAAAGTATCAAAAAATATCTGTGCTTAGATTGTTTGTCTTGCAAGTTAGAGTTCTGTTAAAGATACTTCCCCATGTCCTTCAAGGCACTTTCAAAATCCAACAAGGTTCTCGAGTACAGATGTTCAGAAAGGGATCACTACACCAGCATATGTATTTATACAAACACATGTTGGTAGTTGGCTTTCTGTATCTGTTCCACATAAGAAGTGGGTGAATTTCTCCACCACAGGGATAGAATATCTCGCATGAGTAAACTGAACCTCACTGAAGTGGTTTGGGACAGAAGAAATTAAATGAGCAAAGCACTGCACCAAACATGCTCTTTTAGGCCAAATCATACCCACTTCTGGAGCTCCACTATCTGAGAAGAGAAAGATGTGGATTTGGACCGTTGCGAAATTTGGAAGAAACTCTCAGAACACGAGTTGAGTTCTGTAACCACAGCCAACATCCTTTAAGCTTCTTTTTAGGAGTAGCTATTGGAGATGTAACCAAAATGTCCCACTAAGAGAACATGTGTCCTCGTCTGAAACCAACACTAGATTTCCAGCACATGCAACGTGTATGTACATGCAACAATAAAATGCAGCTATAGAAAGACATGCCTATAAATTAGTGTAAGAATAATCATTCTGAGCACATACATATACAATTCTCAGAGGAAGAAAAGTTGGTCATTGTTTATTCTGTCCTTTCACTTTCAACTGTCTGGATATAAGAAAAGTTCAAACAGTAGCTAATCTTACCAGGTGTATGCATCCTAAATCACTAATTACTTTTTTATTCGAAGCTCCCCTCTTGCCAGCTTTACACACAAACCAAAACTTTATAAGCTGATTTAGAGCAAACAGGTATAGCTGCAAAACAAACAGGGGGGGAAAAAAGCACTGTAAAGCTCTCCAAACAGCAAAAAGTAAAGACATGCAGCAAATTTGTGACATTGCTGGAAATGTATGAAGACTAAAGGGCTGCAAACCGGAAATGAACTGAAAGATGACACAGCCCTAACATCTAACTGAACTTATGCAGTACTGGTAATAAAAGCACAAAGCGCTCCAGGTATTCCCATTTTTCCTCTTTATGATGAAAGGTGATATGGGCAGTCTGTCTTCCACCAGGAGATACCTGCCATGGAGACGCTAGGATTTCTTTTTCTGGTACACCCCTGCTTCCCCCCTTCCCCAATCACTTTCCCAAAGCTCAGGTATACAACCACTGGTAGCAGAAGTGAAACATTCAATACGCAGAAGATACGTTCAAATAAAATTCTGCTATAAACTTCATTCTATAAATGCACAAGAGTATTCTTTGTCAAATGGAAACGATCCTTCTTGCCACCAAAAGGCACACAAATTCAAAGAATAGATTATTCTTTGCACTGATATTAACCATGTATACCAGACATTATGACAAAAGGCATGCTCAAGAGATGCTGCAAGGCCACACCTGAGGCACCTCCGTTACGATGCAATGGGAACACAGAGTTCTGTAGGACAACGAGTCCCTCAAGAGCAGCAGCATTTAAAGAATAAATTTCTTCATTGTATTTGGTCTGTAAGAGATTTAGGTCACTTCATAAACTTAAATAACAATAATAAGTACTAATTATTTTTACCAATTGACTTAATACAGGCACGTATTTGCATATTTTTGCATGAACAACTAATGTTTACAATTCTCATCTATAATGTTTACAATGTTTATAACTTCGCTTCTCAAGACCTGGGAAAAAAAAACATTAACCAAGTAAATCTTACTGTTATGGAGGAAATCAGCAGTATTTTATCCACTTTTCAATCATGAGTTATAAAGTTACATCACAGGCTAAAATGCAAGTTACTATGAAGCTTGTTGCAGTTTAATTACTTCCTTAGGGATTTCTCTGGCATGGGGAAGTCCCCAAGTGGAATGGGGTTGATCTCCTGCTATTACTGCAAAGGACACAGTAATGGCACGAGTTGGGTCAGCAAGCTGCAACATTTGGCCAGCTCCCAGCTGCTGTGTCTCCTGCCCTGGATCAAGAACCTAGCTGTTCCAGAGCACAGCTAACTGGAAGGTCACATACAGCCAGCCTTGCAAGATCCCATCCATTTCATAAAGTTGCCCTGTAGTCAGTCCAAAGGGCTTAGCCCCTTTACAACCCTTTTACTCTTAGCTGTCATTTTCTTTGGGAGGAGGGAGGGGATGGGGGAAAATGTTGGTCAATAATGAACCATCCCTGCAGTAAGAATCCTCCTACTTGTATAAAATATGCTGGTGATTTTGGGGCAAAGCCTCCACACAATTCCATGTACTAATAGATTAAAACCCAATGTTCCAAATAGTTGCTTCGAGTTTGTGATAATTTTCAGCTCAGCTCAACACCTGCCACGAAGTGGTTATCCACCTTACCACACGGGAGCATTATGGCCTTGTAATTTATTTTGATAAGGAGCAAGTGACAAGCCAGAAAAGATTCTATCACATTAATGAAATTACAATGTGTAATGATCACATTTAACTTGTGATTACAAACAATTTGATAACAGTGCACTGTAAGACCTCTCAGCGGGATGCTGACAATACTGAAAGAAAAGCTATTCTGCTTGCAAATGCAAATATAGGCATAGGCAATACAAAAAAAAAGTAAAAATATCACACCCAGATACAGATCAAGAAGTTGCCAAACTCATTAACCATTTTCTGCATTGCCAGGCTAGGTCAGATCAATCTTCTGCCTCCACTCCAAGTGATTAAACCTTTAGATCCAGTCCCTCTCTTTAACAATTCGTTGGAAACAGTTCAAAAAGGGAACTGCTGCAAGCTCTCACTGTGAAAAAGCCCATGGATTTGTATGCTTCTATTCCCCCCTTACTCTTGTCATTTCTTCTTCTACAGCCTGTACACTGTCCCTCCACTAGAATTGCAGAACATGTGGTAGAGGGCCAAACCTATTCTTTCCTTCATATCTCACACTTGCTCAGATGCCTCCTTGAGGATATCTAACGTTGTTTTATCCCTCTTTCAGGATGGATTTTAAATAAGATGTCAGAGTGAGCTACCCTCAAAGTGAGCTCCAGTTTACAAACTTATCAGCCTACTGCTGGTGAGGCTACTGAGGTTAAGTCAGGTTTTCATTCTCAAGAACGTCTTTGATCTGGTATTACAAATCCATCTAAACATTTTTATTTTCTGACTTACTTAAACATGGCTCTATCTGCAGTGAATAGAGGAAAACACTCACTCAGACAATACCCCAACAGAGAAATAGTACTTAGTACTTGGTATCTATGGTTATCATATTGAATGATTTCCATTTTACAAATGGGAATGTATCTAGCCTAGCCGAGACCGTAGGCATCCAAGAGTTTCTAACAACAGAAGAGACATTATCCGTGGTTCTGCTGTTACTTCCTTACTAGCCTCCTATCCACTGGACTGTACTACTCATTCTCAGCTTGTGCTGCTGTAAATGCTACCTATTTTTTTCATTGAAAAGTCTCTGGCTAATCTATCTCAGCAAGGCTTTAGCCTGGCGCACTACCCTCTGGGCCTTGCAAGTTTTCTAACCACTCGTTGTTAGTGATTCCCAATTTGTATCTGCCAGGCATGGGTTCAAACCTGCTGAAATGGGTAAAGAAGGACCTCAGTCCTTGCAAGTACAACCTACAAGTCATTTATCATTAGCCATAGCATGACCTTCCATTGATTTTTTCTGCACAAAAGACGCTTCCAGACAAAAGACAGATTTCAGAAGTTTTCCATTTTATAACAAGCACCCTTGCATATCCTTCAGGTCTCCTGAACTGCCTAATAATTGATTGGTCTATGTGGAACTCCACCATTCGAATGTCACACATGCATAACCATGAGCTATCAGAAAGAACTAGGGTTTCTAAAATGGGTCAGAAGGTTTCAGTTATTTACAAGTTTAAATTCCTCTTTTCACAACTTATGCTGCAACAACAGTGGAAAGATTTCCAGTAAGAGGATGTAAAAATAAATAAACCAAAACAAAAACATGTGATGGTATACAAACAAAAATGCATTATAATTTTTTGTTCCAAAAATAAACATGAAATGTATCTCATACTATTTAAAAACAAAACAAAACAAACTTAAAACATGAGTTGTACAAACATACTTTCAATCTAACCTTAAATGGTTTTAATCCTTGGACAGAACCCTCAATAACTGTTATTGGTTATATCTGTGGACCCAATCCTCTTAGCAAGAGTCACGGCCACTCATAGACACACTGAGCTTGCATCTAGTGTTGACTTGGAAATGTGGGGAGGTGGCTCTTACCTGCTCTTCTTTCTTCTTGATCCAGGGCCAAGAGTGGCTTGGTAATGCAGTTTGGAAGAGTACTGCTTCCAGTTCACATGCTGTTCTTCCAGAGGTGAAGATCAAACTCTATAATCCCAAGACCTTCTTTCTCCAAAAATGTCCTCAGACATTTTTCTAGGACAGCTGTGTTTCTACTTTGTGCTGATCCGAAAGTGATTAAAAAATGCAAATGAAATTGACTGGGATCAATAGACTGGTTCTAAACTAGTATCTAGTCATCATTTAAATGTCCAGTGGTTTTTAACAGAACCTGGAATTGAGACTGCTAAAAGAACAGCAAAAGCCTGCAGAAATAGGCAAGATGCAAATGAATAGACTTTAAGACTATTTTTAACATCAGATTTGACAAAATCTTTTCCTTTTTTTTGTTTTAGTTTAGTAGTTACCTGACATCCAGCCAGCCAAGACCAAAATTTTCAGCATGCAACCAAAGAGACTGTAAAGCTGAAATGGAAACTGATGCTGTTCCTAAGACAGCTACTTCAAAGAGACTGATACTAGAAAGAATGACTCTAGCACACCTAATGTCCTAGCTCTTAGTCCTCAACATGACTTCTACTTGCTCCTTAACTGCAATGTGTCTGGCGACTGAACAGTTTTCCCAGTGATCAGTCAACCAAAGCATTAAACCGTCATAAGCAATATGGCCATAATCAGTCCCTGTTTCAGTTTTTTTTCTGATGTCAGAATAATTTAGATGCCCGGATATCTGAAGCAGCTGTGCCAATGAATGCATGAGCAGAGAAAAACACAGCTGCTTTCCAATTCAGGAACACTGTTCTGGATTTTCTTAAACATCTGGTAAATCAGATGTTCCTTTAAGGCCAAGCGTGATGGGTATTAATAAACTTTTATCTTGCCTTTATGCAGGTGGAGATCAGCCTCACACAAGGTATGAGGCCCTGATGTTGACCCTAGTCAAGCCTTATTGCATGGAAAATACCTACTTCTACATCAAGGATACACTTGCAAACAATATTACTGCCTCTGAAAAGCAGCAATAATTTACTCATTTAAAGACTGCATTGTATAATTATTTCAGTGTAGAAACATGGCTGTTATCTTAAAAGGTATTCCACTAAAGATTCTAACATGAATACAGATACATCCTTAAAGCTTATTCCATCAACAGCAGTACCAACTGCAGTGACTTTAGTAATACAAATCCATTTCTAGCAATAAAACTGCACCTGTACAAAATGGGAAGGACCTAGCTAAACAAGTCAGAGCAGAACAGTTAGAGAATTTTAAGGAGAGAAAGCTCCCCTGGGATTACTAATGATCCCTTCCTGCATGGTCCTGTCCCATAATCATTAGCCCTTTTGACCAAGGATTAACGCCCTGTCTTCACTGATTGCATTGCAAAATAGCCCCACCCATTAATGTAAAGTGGGAAATATTACCAGCTCAAGAAGAAAGTTTGTCATTAATTTGCAAAGGCTTTGGGTCAGGCCTCCGTGTTATCCTTTCAACCAGGCTGAAGGAGCCACAAGAGACTAAGTTCCGTTGTGAAGAGCTGTCTCCATAGCAGTAGGGCCAACTAAACGAAAAATAGAGTATGTTCTAAAAATGTGCATGATAAACACAGTATAAAACCAATGAAAAAGTAATATTAAACAAATAAGACCTAATAACTGATGTAAACGAAGCCTGAGACTTTCTATATAATGACAGGAAGCTCCAAATAAAGGGTACTGGGTTCATACCCTTCTAAATCATTACAGTTTCCACAGAAAATATCAGCCTCCTTGAGGCTCTTAGGTTAGGGAGATTTATAGTGATAACAATAGCAGTAGTTTATTTGAGACAGTTAATCAAAATTCTAGCACTTATAAGCCCTCTGTGGAAACTACAAATTTAAGAAGTTGAAGACTAAATATTCAAGAGTAAGCTTGCAATCTACACAAGTACAGTAAATTTCAGTTATGTGTTTCATTATACTGGTGCCTTATAGCTTTTAAAGGGTTTACAACTTGGCTGTAATTATCCACTATGGGGTAAAACTTGGCATAAAAAGAACTCTTTTCCATTCTCTCTTCTTAATAGAAAGTTACTCACTCTCTGCTGGTACTGCATTCCTTGCACATGCAACACTCAGCAAGAGTTTTTGGGTGTGCAAGCAAAGCAGGTTAGGGCTCTCATTTTGTGGCTTTTAAAAATACATCTTTCATACGCCAAAGCCATATTGCCCCTACCTTCACTTATCTTCCATTAATTTAGCCTTCAATTTGGGTTCACTCACATGGCAAAAATGTGTAATTTGTTCACGGACCAAGAGAAATTATACATATAATTATATAAAACATAACCACGAAGGCCTTATTTTCACCAGAAAAGTCAAATATCAACCAGGATAACAGGAAAACATGGTGATGGCTTAAAAGTCACCAGTGAAAAAATGTCATCACTTCTGCTTCCCCACACTGTGCCAAAGACTTCCTGCGTGTCCCCCTGAGGAAGAGGTACCTTCAAGTAGAAAAACGGAGTAACAGTAGTTCCCCACCTAAGGATCACTCTGAAAATTCACAGCTAAGTTCTTTGACAGTTTGCCAAAAGCCCTAAATAAAGGAAATAAATACATTTATATTCAGGTTCTACACTTGTAACACCTTAGAGTCAAGAGGGATGCCAGCTTCAGAAGTTCTCATCCTTGTTCTCAGCAGCTCATTCCAGCACTGTATATTGCATCGCAGATCCAACGGTTTGTGATGCTACCCTACAAACCAGATCGCTGAAATGATACCATCAGAATCTGGCTCCAAATTCCTCATTTTCTTTCTAGGAAAAGAACGTGTTAAGTCTGCCGTGTTCACAGGTCCACCCACCTTGGACAGAAAGGGAAGCAGAAGCCCTGCAGGCAGCTGCCCTGTTGAAGGAGGCAGTTCAGCCCAGAGGAAGGGGGCTGCATACGCCAAAGTCGTCTCTTTTGCCAGGGTGTAGTCAAGGTGAAAACCCAACACACGATGTTAGCAAAGCACTCTGCAGTCACTGGGTCGCAAACACTGAATAAATCCCCTCAAAGACAGAAAAGCATAAAGATTTATTGTTATTATTGTACTTATAAAAATAAACACAGGCAGACTCTGGTGGGGATTCAATGCTTAGTTCAGAGTTTTAGAGGAAGGTCCTTTTCCTGGACATAAGGCAAAGGGACAATTGTAACTTCTACGTTGGCACATGTATTTGACATGTTTGGGGTATACTAATGAGGTGAAGCTCCAACTCCCCCAGGCAAGCACGCATGTTTGCCCAGACAAGGAGCAGAAAAGAAATGCAAACACCAGTATTCAGACATCATTTAGAAGACAGAGGTGAAACAACTTTCAACATTCAATTGCATACGTACTTTTAAGCTATAACAAGTTTACGGGCCTCTCTCCTGCTCTATATTATTCCATCCATTTGTGCCTTAAGTTTTGCCATATGTCCTGAGGGATATAGTCTCTGTCTGTCTGTAGACATCTATTCTATCCTGAAAACAAAGTGAAAGAAGTCTGATTCCTTTTTTGATTTTACATCTGAATTTTCCAGCTTTGGATAGTTTCAGTACAAACCAGAATCATAACACAGGTTTCTATATTCAAAGTTGTCAGCTACTTTACCGAGATAGGTCACCTTAAAGTTTGTATTAATTGCTTACAATCTAACATATTGTAGCTACAGCTGTTACCTTTGTATAACAGACTCTAATCAAGTCAGGGTAAGCGGCAACGCCAGAGAAACAGAGTAACTTGACTAAAGTTCTCTGTCCAGGTTTAGTCAAGACTCACCAGGTCTCCAAAGTAGGAAAACATAAAGTATAAATGGAATGAAACCCTAAGGGGATAGAATACAAAACAAAAACTCTTTAGAAAGTTTTTGTTCATTTGTGCTCCCAGAGAACCAATAAATGCAGATGGAGCACAAAAAATATGAACTCACCTTAAGGTTGCTTTTTTTTTTTTTTTTTTTTTTTTTTTATAACTTCCACTAATCCAAATGTTTGCTTCACAAGTCATGTGTAAGAAAGTTTGCATGGTTTATATTCCCAGGATCCCATTATGGTAAAGCTCAAAACCAGTTCATTCAAGTATTAGTAAAACTGAAAGGAAAAAAAAAAAAAAAAAAAAGAGTCCAGATTTTCAGCTGATAATAAATAATTTTATGTCAAGCAAAAAAAAAAAAAAAAATCTGACTTCTGCTTTCCAGTGTTACTTATTACAACAAGACTACAGAAATAAATATGGTAAATAGGGTATCAAATAGAAACATAAATTTTGGCCATCTAAATGTAGATGGCACAATGAAGATACGTATTGGGTTGCTCACTCTGCCTCTATACAGCAGAAAGCTTCTGCACTGTCCCCTTACTACACATCGCGCTCCCTAGCTTTCCCTTGCAAGAGAATTTCATAACCTAAACCAGCTTGGTATCAGGAAGATTTATTTGGTGTATGCTCCTTTTGTGTAATTATTCAATTATTACTCCTATAATGCATAGCATTATCTGGAATAATTCTTCGCTACAACAGTGAACCTCTAAAGTAGTTTATGTTTCTTCTATAATCCTCCCCTCACCCTACCTCCCTGGTGAGATCTGAAAGGAATATTATTCATTCTACAGACAGAAATTTAGAAAGAAAGCAGTCATAGAAAATGAGTGAGACAGCAAGAAACTGAACTCATATTGTAAAACCTAGATAGGACATCAATACCATGAACCATACATCACGTTTCAGAAATACCTAAGTGGGTTTTTCAGTCATATTAAATCTTCTGAGAATGGGTTTGCACCAAGGTGCAAGGTTGTAAATTGCAGTGGAGGAGACACAGACAAAACAAAACAAACAAAAAAAAATTTTTTTTAAAATCTCTTTTGGTCTCCTTCTTAAACAAGTGTTAACAACCAAAACCACAACCAACTCTTTCAAAGCCCCTTTGTTAGAACTGAACCTGTGGGAACATAGCACGTATTCAGGTCCCTCACTTTGCCTTTCCCCTACTGCACCAACAGAAAGAGAAAATAATGAAAGTTATTACATGGCATTTGCATTTCAGCATGTAGGAATTATCCTAAAATAAAAATCCAGACAAACATCTAGAGACAGATTATGCCAACCCTACAGTACAAGTGAAGGAGAGATCTTATTACAATTGTCCTCATGCTTTCAATCATTTAGTTTTCTATTTTCTTGATCCTTTTGATGTTGTCTTCTCACTACTTTTCAGTTATCAGACTCTTCCAGGCTGCATAGGATCTGATTTTGTAGTGTAAAAAAGGGATAATGAAGCTTTTAGGTTTTCGCCAAACACTAGTGAGAAAAAGAATGAGACAGCTACTCCTGCTGTCTAATGGCACAAATGCCATTTCTTAGTAAGTACTCTAAAGCTTTTAGGTCAAGATTAAAATTGCTTTTCAATTAGATTTTAAAGTGGTATTATTAACTCTAACAGATCTACATCTACATGTAGTATTAAGAACAGATACCAGTGACTGCAAGATCAAGCTTATGGTAGTCAAGAGTTTATAGTCAACTCAAAAATTAACTCAGACTAAGGTACAACATGATTTTAAAGCAATGAGTGGTGACTTCATCACAATCCCATGCATAGAAAGCATGTTTTGGAATGCAAGGTTTTGATTCGTACGTCACATCCCACGCTCCCACAGAACAAAGAGTTCTAAATAAATCCATACATTGGCACGTTTGGTGACCTGGAGCTTCTGTGGTTCTCAAGCACTTGCTCCCATTGGAAAAGTCTAAAAATCTCTGAAGATGTAGACTACAAGCTTAAGTAACTAGTATTGGTTATCAAAAACATATTTAAAGCCTACCCCTTACAAACCCAGATCCAGTTTAACTCCCACATTGAACTCTGCAGGCTAAAATCCTTACTAGTGACTTCCGAAATTACCACTCCACACACAAAAATGCAAAACAAAACGAAACCCTACCAAGCTCCCAATGTGGCAGTAAGGATATTTATACATGGGAAGTAAAGAAAATATATAAGCATTTGCAAAAGCCTGGGCAATATTATCCTTAGACCTGGCTTTTATTTGCAAATCAAGTATGTACTTTAAAACCTAACAATGACTAAATACAGAGGAGATGGCATTCAAATTCCACTTAGTGAGACTTCCTGCACATAACATAACAAAACACTTCTTTTGATAACTAATTTTCAGTAATTTGAAAACTAATTTTCAGTGCTGCTGGGTTGTAATTCAATACAGTTTACAGAGATAGGATACACATTGTAGCAACAGGGTAGCATCTCCAAAATGCAGTAGCTCTGTAGAGCCAAACCATGACATATATCCAAGAAGAAGGATCCATCGAGAAGTTTGCTTTTCCCTTTCCTCCTCTGCTGCGCTAAGGAACAAAAGAGGCTAAATTTCTTCTTCAAGAGAACCGTAGCTATGAAACTGTAAGCCCCCTAAAGGACTGACTCATACAAAACCACACTTAATTTCTTCCACGGCAGCAGTTCCTACATCTTGGTATGGAGAGAGATACCACATCTATGAGGAAACATAGGTGCATTAGGAAAAGTTAACAGAGCAGACAGGTACTGAGATTCGCTCTATCGCACTAACACCTGCAATATGCACCACGCTACAACACCCATAAAAAGCTGGGTATATCCAGAAAGGGAGGAAAAGCACAAGGACAAGCAACGCAGCAGCTGACCCTTTCTAGTGTCGCTGGAAGCAATGGCAAGCACATTTGTATAAACCCATTTCTTGTCTAAGCTAGACGAGCTGAATAGATACAGGTGAGTTTGGGCATTGGCCGCAATTAAGGAAAATCAGGTCATTACCACTTAACTTCCGAATGAAAGGCACAGCATGAAGATTTCTAGCCAGAGGTTATCTGCGTTGGTTTTACACCTTCAGGTCATTCGTTTTAAATTTATAGACAGTCTTTGTAAACAAGGAGAGGGAAAGGCCTTTCTAAACAATTCAACACGGGGAAACCGCGGTGGTTCTGCTCTGAAGGGATGACCGCTAGGAGTTGGGGAGTCACAGGAAAAAAAGCCTAGGGAAAATGAATGTGAATTTTACAGGGGGAATAGACGTCTCTTACGAGGATCTCATCGAGGGAAGAGTAAAATGAGACCAGGCTGTCACTGCTGTCCTAATTGCAAGGGTGCTGCCTCAAAGGGGAGAAAACATCCATTAACAGCTTCTTGTGACACATCTCCAAAAGCAGCACACGAGGGCTCGTACCTCCCTTTATGTGCAGTTCATCTGATAATGGCTGAAATTTATTAATAGCAATTTTAAACACCGAGGTAGCGAGACAGCTTTTCTAAACGGGGATCAAAGACAAACACTTTGGAAACTCAACAGGGCATAACTGCAGCGAGAGGGAGAGAAAAGCGCAGGGCAATAGGACGGAGTAACAAGCGTGAGGCCGGATTTGCTTTGCCTGCAAACATTTCCTACGGGCATCGCCTCCGGCCCGGCGGGGGGGCCGCGGGGCGGGGGCTGCCGGCCGGCGCGCCCGCGGGGAGCAGCGTTCGGACGCGGGGCCTGAGAAGCGGACAGGTCGGCCCAGCGAGGAGCTCCGGCAGCAGGAGGGAGGTTTGCTCCCGGCCGCGGCCTCCCCGCCAGCCCGGCAACCCGCCAGCCTCAGCGGGGCTGCCCCGGGCGCTGCCGTCGGGGACCGGCCCGGCCCGGCCGGGTGTCCGCCGCTTTCCTCCGGGGTGGGAGATCCGCCATCGCTCCTCGGCCTGCGGCCAGCCGGTGAGCGACGGGGCCTGCCGACAGCGCGCTGCCCTCCGCTCGCTCTCAAACTATGCGAAACCTCGTTAAATGAGTAACTGCGCCGGCAAGGCCGCCCCCGGTCCCCGGGGAGGGGGCACCGCCGCTCTCCTCTCCCCTCTCCCCGCGGCGCAGGGGTGAAAAAACGCGCCGCCGTCTACCTGTGCAACACCTCCGCAACACATTTTATTTACACGAAATCAACTCGGGGCATTGTACATTATATACAGATATTTTCCCCCTCCAACAAGGCAGAGCTTGTGCAAGATTAGTAGCATCCTCTGGAGCGTATCCGACAGTCCACGGGAAATGTCGCCCCTGCGAGGTATCAGCTGTCGGAGTCCAAGTCACTTTTCCCGTCCTCTTGTCTCTTCTCCGGAGAGGTTTTAGACGCTTTATTCCATTTTTGTGCGTTTTCTGACTCCTCCGAAGACGATCGCTTTTGCCTCCTCCACTTTGCCCGGCGGTTTTTGAACCAAACCTGTTACGTTAAGAAATTAAATTACTAGGGGGAAAAAAATAAAATAAAAAAAAAAAATACGCAAAGCCGCAGGCTGACCTCGGGCCTGCCGGAGCCCTGCCTCGCCCGGAGCCGCTCGCCGCCGCGGCGGGGCCGACGTGCGGCGGCCGCGCTGGGCCGGAGGGAGGCGGCGGGGAGGCGGCCGCCCGCGGGGAGCGGCTGGGCGCCTTCAGGAGCCACGGCCGCCTCTCGGCATTGCCCACAGCCGTGCGACCGGCTCGGCCAGCCGCCTCCAGAAGGGCGCTCGGAAATAATAATAATAATAACGATAATAAAAAACTTTGCCTCTCCTCCTCCCCCCGCCCCCCCCGCAAACCTGTTGCTCTCCCCTCCGCCAGCTCGCCGCGGCCGGCCGAGCCGGGCTGGGGCCGCACCGAGGGACTGCCAGTCCGGGCGCGTTTAAATGCGAAAGGGAGAGGGTGGAAGGGGGAAGAGGAAAGCAAAATACCTCCACTTTTTCCTCTCTTAAGTGCACCCTCCTGGCCAGCTGTTCCCTGGTGCCCACGTCTGGGTATTTCGTTTCCTGGAAGAGGTTTTCCAGCGCTTCCAGCTGCTCGTCAGTGAAGATGGTCCGGTGCCGTCTTTTCCTCCTGCAGTGCAGCTGGTTCAGTAACTGCAGCTCCGTCCGGGACAAAGTGCCCACGTTCATGTAGGGCAACATCTGATGGGGAACAGGGGACATCAGGACTGACCCAGTGCCCTCGTAACCTACGGACAGACAGACGAGACGACGACAGGCTTTGCATGAGATCGCTGCTCCCCCCACCCCGAGAAAAAGCACCCCCCCCTCCCCGCCGCCCACCCGCGCTCCTGCGGGCCGCCGGCTCCCTGCCACCCCCTCCTGCCCCGCGGCTGCGGGAACAAAGAAAGCCCGTCCGCCCCGTCCCACGCGCGGACGCCTTACCTGCGGGGGGGACGCAGGAGCACTGCTGGGCGCCCAGGGGAGGCACGGCCCCGCAGCACGAAGGACCCACGGGGGACGCCGGCACATGCAGCTGCCCGTAGTAGTAGTTGTTGTAGCCCAGCCGAGATCCGGTGACCCCCGGCGGCAGCGCGGAGGCGGGAGCCACCGCCCGGGAGTAAAATCCGCCGTAGTCGGAGGCGCTGCCGTAGAGCGAGTCCCCGTGGAGGCCGGGGAAGACGACGGGCGCGGCGCTCGGGGGCAGCAGCACCGAGTCCTTGCAGCGAGGTCTGGCCGCCAGGATATTGTCGATGCTGAACATGCTCACAGGCATGCCCCAAACCGTGCCGGGGCAGGGCAGCGGGACCGGCCGGGGGGAGGGAGGGAGGGAGAGAGGGAGGGAGGGAGGGTAGGTGGCGGTGGTTGTGGTGGAGGGGGGGGTGGGGGGGGAAGGCTGGAGGGACACGAAATCGAAACTTTTCGGAGAAATTTGAAAAAGGGATCGGAGCGAAAAGAGCGGAGCTTTTTCCGAGGGCAGCTTGCGGGCAGAGTGTGCGTGTGTGTCTGTGCGCGCGTGTGTGCGTGTGTGCGCGCAGGATCCACCCCTGGAACTTTCCCCCCTCAACTCTCGCCTGTTTACTGATCTCAACCCAGAGGGCTGCTCGGAGTATAATCCATCTGAACCTCTTCCCTTTTTTATACCCAGGCGACGTCATCCTGGATTTAGTTCCTGGTAACATGCAGATGACAAACAAAACCAGATTTGACTTTTTTTTTTCTCCCCCTTTTTGGTGGGGAAGAGGTGGGGGTTACACAAAGGAGTGAAAGGAGCCCGGGTCTGTGTATTGAGAATTAATGAAATTAACGTAATCCTTTCCATTAGTGGGCTTTATTGAAAGGCCCCAGATTTAGGCTTGATCTCTGCTGCACCGGCTAATTGCCCAGGTTAATCTTATTAATGCCATTGTGCAGAAGTGGTTAGCAGCTCCTAGCCTTGTCTATTATGCACCTACTTTGCTCCTGTTAGTTCACATCAGTGGGTGCGATTTCCTCTGTCTGAAGCTCAGATTCATTATTTATCCTTCGAATTGGTTCAGAAGCACTTTTGAAAAAAAATAAACTGCCATACAACTGTGCAACTCCCCCCTTCCGCGTGTTTCTGTAGCAGGGTTTGAATCTTGCGTCCCCCGGCTCGGGGAACTGAGGGGCCGTTGCGGAGTACGCCTTCCTCTGAGTTAAGCTTTATGCAACAACGTCTTCACTGAGTAAATGAACTTTTTTTCCCCCCCTCTCTTCTCCTAGATCACCTGGCGGAACTAGGACGCGTGAATGTTGTAAACATTTTTTTTAACAGATTCAGATCCAGACAGGTACCACTTTTTATTTTTAAACAAGCCAGGAGGTGGAAATGTTAAAGACCAGTGCCATCTCAAATCCCCGGGTCTGGTAGGTGTTCCGATTTGCTTCTGATCCATCCTGGTGCCGTTTTCTTTTCTTTTTAAGGAAGAATCTTTCCTTTTCTAGCTTAGAAAACAAAGCCGGTAGAGTTGCAATGATACGCAGAACTTTATATTTTGCATATTCCGTGAATTTAAAATGGAGCAGTTTTAAGTCCCTAAAACTCTCCCTATAAAGACGTTTGTCTCTCTTGGTAGCTGGCTCTTGTGATTTGCAGAATACTTCGTCTGTCACGACTGTCACTGGGAATCCACAGGAGGTGAACTGAATAAGATTAGACTATTTACCCCATCAACCCTCCATCAAAGAAGGTAGGAAATTGTACGCGTGAAATGAAAACAAGCCATTAGGGTCCGTTTACGAGGAACACATTATTTTTCCTCAACAAAGAATATCCTCGTTAGCGCTTACTCGCTCTTTATCTTTATCCTTCCTTTCCTCGATATTCCAGGATTCAAAACCGCATCTGAGAATGATCTAAACCAAAACCCTATTTCGAGCAAAAGACTCGTATGAACGCTAAAGAAAAAGAACGCCAGGACTTAATTCTCACTTTCTTAGTACATCGCTGTGCGACTAATTACTAGCGTCGTTTCCTTTAACTTATTTGCCGATCAATTTCTTTCCGCCTTTGGCATTTAGACCTGAGCTTCGTGCATATTTTACAAATTTGATGTAAAGTGAAACTATTTGACAGAGGTTTGGGTGGGTTCTTTTGTTAGATTCGGAATTTTTCTGTTGTTGTTTTGGGGGTTTTCTTTATTTTTTGATTGTTTGTTTGTTTGTTTGTTTGTTTGGGGTTGGGTTTTGGGGGCAGTCTGGGGCTGGTTTGTTGGGGGTTTTTTGGTAAGTAATTCCCCGGGCGCAGCTCGGTCAGGCTGCGGGCAGAGCAGCGCGCTGCTTCATCCCGCCGCCGGGACCCTCGTTCGCGTCCTCAGCGGCTCCGCTGCAGCGCCCGCTGCCATCGCTCCGCGGGCCTCTGCAGCTGCCGGCGGCGAGCGGGGGACTCCGGCAGAGCCGGGCTGGGAGCCCCCGGGAGAGGCAGGCCCGAGGGGATGCCGAAGAGCGGGGCCACGGCCAGCTCTCCCACCGGCGAGGAGGGGAGCGTCTCCTCCGCGGGGAGCGCCCCGCCTGCCGGCCCGGGCCGCGGCTCTGCGGGGGCGGCGGGGCAGGGCAGGGCTCCCCGCGGGGCTCCGCGCCCGGGCGCTCCGCGGAGCCCGGCCCGCTGGAGGGAGGCGGACGGCGGGGACAGCTCTCTGCCCCCAAACTGCCGCCTCTCGGGGAACCGAGTGACCCCGCTGAAGTCCCGCTCCTGCGGGGGCCCGCGGTGGGGATACCCGGCGCCCGGGCCCGTTTCTTGGGTGCTTAGCATCACTTGCAGCAGGATTTCATCCCAGCGCCTGTCCGGCTTCTCCCAGGTGAAAGCAGCACCGCGGGGCAAAAGTGGGCGTCAGGGGGGCTGGGGCACCCCCGGGGCAGCCGCGGCCCCGGCAGGACACCCGCCGCCAGGGCTGTGCGGGCGCTCGGCTTCCCAACGAGTTTTCCGATCGGGAATTCCGGCTCTGCGGAAGGATGACCCACCACGCTGCAACGCTTACCTTTGGTCCTAATTTAGAGATTATTTTTTCAAATAACTTGTCATCCCCGTGGGGAAGTTCTCTTTTGTTTGGTTTGGTTTTAATCTTAGAAGTCTTGCCGTGAACCCCCCAGTTTCGATACCCGCTTCGCGAAACCCGCTTCGGAGTTTCTCGTTTCACAGCCGCTCTTCGCGAACTTTGTAAACGTAAAATTGCGCTAAACAGACAATCAGTTGTCACACAATGTCGGGATGAAATTGTAATAACAAATGAAACGCAAGCAAATTGTGCTGCGTAGTGTTGCTAAGCGATTGTTTGTTACTGGCGGGTACTCACAGCATGGGTTGAAAGAGAGATCTAAAGAGGAGAATAGCACCGGGCAGAGCAAGCTGTTAGGTATGAAATAAAGTAAACACTGCACTGATTTTCAATATTATTACCCAAACACGATTTC